>NC_092729.1:84533233-84585733 GCF_047496885.1 Scyliorhinus torazame | reverse complement strand
ATTGATACAGGGCTACGGGGAGAGAGTGGGGCAGTTGGAATAGTTTGGGATTGATACAGGTCTATGGGGAGAGAGCAGGGCAGTGGGATTAGTTTGGGGATTGATACAGGGCTATGGGGAGAGAGCGGGACAGTGGGATTAGTTTGGGGATTGATACAGGCCGATGGGGAGAGAGTGGGGCAGTGGGATTAGTTTGGGGATTGATACAGGGCTATGGGGAGAGAGCGGGGCCGTGGGATTAGTTTGGGGATTGATACAGGGCTATGGGGAGAGAGTGGGACAGTGGGATTAGTTTGGGGATTGATACAGGGCTATGGGGAGAGAGCGGGGCAGTGGGATTAGTTTGGGGATTGATACAGGGCTATGGGGAGAGAGTGCGGCAGTGGGATTGTTTGGGATAGATACAGGGCTATGGGGAGAGAGTGGGGCAGTGGGATTAGTTTGGGGATTGATACAGGCCTATGGGGACAGAGCGGGGCAGTGGGATTAGTTTGGGGATTGATACAGGGCTCTGGGGAGAGAGCGGGGCAGTGGGATTAGTTTGGGGATTGATACAGGGCTATGTGGAGAGAGTGGGGCAGTGGGATTAGTTTGGGGATTGATACAGGGCTACGGGGAGAGAGCGGGGCAGTGGGATTAGTTTGGGGATTGATACAGGGCTACGGGGAGAGAGCGGGGCAGTGGGATTAGTTTGGGGATTGACACAGGGCTATGGGGAGAGAGCGGGGCCGTGGGATTCATTTGGGGATTGATACAGGGCTATGGGGAGAGAGTGGGGCAGTGGGATTAGTTTGGGGATTGACACAGTGCTATGGGGAGAGAGCGGGGCAGTGGGATTAGTTTGGGGATTGATACAGGGCTATGGGGAGAGAGCGGGGTAGTGGGATTAGTTTGGGGATTGATACAGGGCTATGGGGAGAGAGTGGGGCAGTGGGATTAGTTTGGGGATTGACACAGTGCTATGGGGGGAGAGCGGGGCAGTGGGATTAGTTTGGGGATTGATACAGGGCTATGGGGAGAGTGGGGCAGTGGGATTAGTTTGGGGATTGATACAGGGCTATGGGGAGAGTGGGGCAGTGGGATTACTTTGGGGATTGATACAGGGTTATGGGGAGAGCGGGGCAGTGGGATTAGTTTGGGGATTGATACAGGGCTATGGGGAGAGCGGGGCAGTGGGATTAGTTTGGGGATTGATACAGGGCTATGGGGAGAGTGGGGCAGTGGGATTAGTTTGGGGATTGATACAGGGTTATGGGGAGAGCGGGGCAGTGGGATTAGTTTGGGGATTGATACAGGGCTATGGGGAGAGCGGGGCAGTGGGATTAGTTTGGGGATTGATACAGGGCTATGGGGAGAGTGGGGCAGTGGGATTAGTTTGGGGATTGATACAGGGTTATGGGGAGAGCGGGGCAGTGGGATTAGTTTGGGGATTGATACAGGGCTATGGGGAGAGCGGGGCAGTGGGATTAGTTTGGGGATTGATACAGGGCTATGGGGAGAGTGGGGCAGTGGGATTAGTTTGGGGATTGATTCAGGGCTACGGGGAGAGAGTGGGACAGTGGGATTAGTTTGGGGATTGATACAGGGCTATGGGGAGAGAGCGGGGCAGTGGGATTAGTTTGGGGATTGATTCAGGGCTACGGGGAGAGAGTGGGGCAGTGGGATTAGTTTGGGGATTGATACAGGGCTGTGGGGAGAGAGTGGGACAGTGGGATTAGTTTGGGGATTGATACAGGGTTGTGGGGAGAGAGTGGGGCAGTGGGCTTAGTTTGGAGATTGATACAGGGCTATGGGGAGAGCGCGTGGCAGTGGGATTAGTTTGGGGATTGATACAGGGCTATGGGGAGAGAGTGGGGCAGTGGGATTAGTTTGGGGTTTGATACAGGGCTATGGGGAGAGAGTGGGGCAATGGGATTAGTTTGGGGATTGGTACAGGGCTATGGGGAGAGAGTGGGTCAGTGGAATTAGTTTGGAATTGATACAGGGCTATGGGGAGAGAGCGGGGCAGTGGGATTAGTTTGGGGATTGATACAGGGCTATGGGGAGAGAGCGGGGCAGTGGGATTAGTTTGGGGATTGATACAGGGCTATGGGGAGAGAGCGGGGCAGTGGGATTAGTTTGGGATTGATACAGGGCTACGGGGAGAGAGCGGGACAGTGGGATTAGTTTGGGGATTGATACAGGGCTATGGGGAGGGAGCGGGGCAGTGGGATTAGTTTGGGGATTGATACAGGGCTATGGGGAGAGAGCGGGGCAGTGGGATTAGTTTGGGGATTGATACAGGGCTATGGGGAGAGAGTGGGGCAGTGGGATTAGTTTGGGGATTGATACAGGGCTATGGGGAGAGAGCGGGGCAGTGGCATTAGTTTGGGGATTGGTACAGGGCTATGGGGAGAGTGGGGCAGTGGGATTAGTTTGGGGATTGATACAGGGCTATGGGGAGAGTGGGGCAGTGGGATTACTTTGGGGATTGATACAGGGTTATGGGGAGAGCGGGGCAGTGGGATTAGTTTGGGGATTGATACAGGGCTATGGGGAGAGTGGGGCAGTGGGATTAGTTTGGGGATTGATACAGGGTTATGGGGAGAGCGGGGCAGTGGGATTAGTTTGGGGATTGATACAGGGCTATGGGGAGAGCGGGGCAGTGGGATTAGTTTGGGGATTGATACAGGGCTATGGGGAGAGTGGGGCAGTGGGATTAGTTTGGGGATTGATACAGGGTTATGGGGAGAGCGGGGCAGTGGGATTAGTTTGGGGATTGATACAGGGCTATGGGAGAGAATGGGGCAGTGGGATTAGTTTGGGGATTGATACAGGGCTATGGGGAGAGCGGGGCAGTGGGATTAGTTTGGGGATTGATACAGGGCTATGGGGAGAGTGGGGCAGTGGGATTAGTTTGGGGATTAGTTTGGGGATTGATTCAGGGCTACGGGGAGAGAGTGGGACAGTGGGATTAGTTTGGGGATTGATACAGGGCTATGGGGAGAGAGCGGGGCAGTGGGATTAGTTTGGGGATTGATTCAGGGCTACGGGGAGAGAGTGGGACAGTGGGATTAGTTTGGGGATTGATACAGGGCTGTGGGGAGAGAGTGGGGCAGTGGGCTTAGTTTGGAGATTGATACAGGGCTATGGGGAGAGCGCGTGGCAGTGGGATTAGTTTGGGGATTGATACAGGGCTATGGGGAGAGAGTGGGGCAGTGGGATTAGTTTGGGGTTTGATACAGGGCTATGGGGAGAGCGCGTGGCAGTGGGATTAGTTTGGGGATTGATACAGGGCTATGGGGAGAGAGTGGGGCAGTGGGATTAGTTTGGGGTTTGATACAGGGCTATGGGGAGAGAGTGGGTCAGTGGAATTAGTTTGGAATTGATACAGGGCTATGGGGAGAGAGCGGGGCAGTGGGATTAGTTTGGGGATTGATACAGGGCTATGGGGAGAGAGCGGGGCAGTGGGATTAGTTTGGGGATTGATACAGGGCTATGGGGAGAGAGCGGGGCAGTGGGATTAGTTTGGGATTGATACAGGGCTACGGGGAGAGAGCGGGACAGTGGGATTAGTTTGGGGATTGATACAGGGCTATGGGGAGAGAGCGGCGCAGTGGGATTAGTTTGGGGATTGATACAGGGCTATGGGGAGAGAGTGGGGCAGTGGGATTAGTTTGGGGATTGATACAGGGCTATGGGGAGAGAGCGGGGCAGTGGCATTAGTTTGGGGATTGGTACAGGGCTATGGGGCGAATGCGGGACAGTGGGATTAGTTTGGGGATTGATACAGGGCTATGGGGAGAGAGTGGGGCAGTAGGATTAGTTTGGGGATTGATCCAGGGCTATGGGGAGAGAGCGGGGCAGTGGGATTAGTTTGGGGATTGATACAGGGCTATGGGGAGAGAGCGGGGCAGTGGGATTAGTTTGGGATTGATACAGGGCTACGGGGAGAGAGCGGGACAGTGGGATTAGTTTGGGGATTGATACAGGGCTATGGGGAGAGAGCGGGGCAGTGGGATTAGTTTGGGGATTGATACAGGGCTATGGGGAGAGAGTGGGGCAGTGGGATTAGTTTGGGGATTGATACAGGGCTATGGGGAGAGAGCGGGGCAGTGGCATTAGTTTGGGGATTGGTACAGGGCTATGGGGCGAATGCGGGACAGTGGGATTAGTTTGGGGATTGATACAGGGCTATGGGGAGAGAGTGGGGCAGTGGGATTAGTTTGGGGATTGATCCAGGGCTATGGGGAGAGAGTGGGGCATTGGGATTAGTTTGGGGATTGATACAGGGCTATGGGGAGAGCGGGGCAGTGGGATTAGTTTGGGGATTGATACAGGGCTATGGGGAGAGAGTGGGGCAGTGGGATTAGTTTGGAGATTGATACAGGGCTATGGGGAGAGAGTGGGGCAGTGGGATTAGTTTGGGGATTGATACAGGGCTATGGGACGAGAGCGGGACAGTTGGTTTAGTTTTGGGATTGATACAGGGCTATGGGGAGAGAGCGGGGCAGTGGGATTAGTTTGGGGATTGATACAGGGCTATGGGGAGAGAGTGGGGCAGTGGGATTAGTTTGGGATTGATACAGGGCTATGGGGAGAGCGGGGCAGTGGGATTAGTTTGGGGATTGATACAGGGCTATGGGGAGAGAGTGGGGCAGTGGGATTAGTTTGGAGATTGATACAGGGCTATGGGGAGAGAGTGGGGCAGTGGGATTAGTTTGGGGATTGATACAGGGCTATGGGACGAGAGCGGGACAGTTGGGTTAGTTTTGGGATTGATACAGGGCTATGGGGAGAGAGCGGGGCAGTGGGATTAGTTTGGGGATTGATACAGGGCTATGGGGAGAGAGTGGGGCAGTGGGATTAGTTTGGGATTGATACAGGGCTATGGGGAGAGAGTGGGGCAGTGGGATTAGTTTGGGATTGATACAGGGCTATGGGGAGAGCGCGGGGCAGTGGGATTAGTTTGGGATTGATACAGGGCTATGGGGAGGGAGTGGGGCAGTGGGATTAGTTTGGGATTGATACAGGGCTATGGGGAGAGCTCGGGGCAGTGGGATTAGTTTGGAATTGATACAGGGCTATGGGGAGAGTGGGACAGTGGGATTAGTTTGGGGATTGATACAGGGCTATGGGGAGAGAGCGGGGCAGTGGGATTAGTTTGGAATTGATACAGGGCTATGGGGAGAGAGCGGGGCAGTGGGATTAGTTTGGAATTGATACAGGGCTATGGGGAGAGCTCGGGGCAGTGGGATTAGTTTGGAATTGATACAGGGCTATGGGGAGAGAGCTGGGCAGTGGGATTAGTTTGGGGATTGATACAGGGCTATGGGGAGAGAGCGGGGCAGTGGGATTAGTTTGGAATTGATACAGGGCTATGGGGAGAGAGCGGGGCAGTGGGATTAGTTTGGGGATTGATACAGGGCTATGGGGGGAGAGCGGGGTAGTGGGATTAGTTTGGGGATTGGTACAGGGCTATGGGGAGAGAGTGGGGCAGTGGGATTAGTTTGGGATAGATACAGGGCTATGGGGAGAGAGCGGGGCAGTGGGATTAGTTTGGGGATTGATACAGGGCTATGGGGAGAGAGCGGGGCAGTGGGATTAGTTTGGGGATTGATACAGGGCTATGGGGAGAGTGCGGGACAGTGGGATTAGTTTGGAATTGATACAGGGATATGGGGAGAGAGCGGGGCAGTGGGATTAGTTTGGGGATTGATACAGGGCTATGGGGAGAGTGCGGGACAGTGGGATTAGTTTGGGGATTGATACAGGGCTATGGGGAGAGAGCGGGGCAGTGGGATTAGTTTGGGGATTGATACAGGGCTATGGGGAGAGACCGGGGCAGTGGGATTAGTTTGGGGATTGATACAGGGCTATGGGGAGAGACCGGGGCAGTGGGATTAGTTTGGGGATTGATACAGGGCTATGGGGAGAGAGCGGGGCAGTGGGATTAGTTTGGGGATTGATCAAATGAAGGTTCTAACTCTCCGTATTTGTGCCTCCCGTGAAGCTAAGGTCTCCCGTCTCTCGCTCGCCCTCCCCTCGTTCGACCTCCACGGCCAGCCCAGATTAACCAGTCCCAATCCGGTGTGGGACACCCAGGAGCTGCCGCCCTGGGAGCGGGAAGAAGGGATGGATCGGTGCGATGCCTCGGTCGACGAGCTGGGGCCGCGCGGCGTGGCCTGGCGGGGAGGAGACCGGCGCGCGGGACCCCAGAACGAGGAGGAGGAGGAGGACGAGGAGGCAGCCGAGGGCTGCCGCGTCCCCATCGTGGTGACGGAGGGCGAGGATTCGGCCAATCTCCGCAGCCTGCTCAAATCGCCGCGCTCCCCGGACTGTGTGGGGGATCTGGAGAGGAAGAAAAAGATCGTGTCCTTCTTCGATGATGTTACTGTCTATCTCTTCGATCAGGTGAAGGAGTATTCGCTCTCTCCCTCTCTCTCTGTCTCCCTCACTCTCTCCCTCTCTCTCTGTCTCCCTCATTCGCTCTCTCCCTCTCTCTCTGTCTCCCTCACTCTCTCCCTCCCTCTCACTCTCCCTCATTCGCTCTCTCCCTCTCTCTCTAGCTCCGTCCCTCTCTCTCTCCCTCCCTCCCTCCCTCTCATCCTCCCTCCCTCCCTCCCTCTCTCCCTCAAACTAATCCCACTGTCCCTCACTCTCCCCATAGCCCTGTATCAATCCCCAAACTAATCCCACTGCCCCGCTCTCTCTCCATAGCCCCGTATCAATCCCCAAACTAATCCCACTGCCCCGCACTCTCCCCATAGCCCTGTATCAATCCCCAAACTAACCCCACTGCCCCACTCTCTCCCCATAGCCCTGTATCAATCCCCAAACTAATCCCACTGCCCCGCTCTCTCCCCATCGCCCTGTATCAATCCCCAAACTAATCCCACTGTCACGCTCTCTCCCCATAGCCCTGTATCAATCCCCAAACTAATCCCACTGCCCCACTCTCTCCCCATAGCCCTGTATCAATCCCCAAACTAATCCCACTGCCCAGCTCTCTCCCCATAGCCCTGTATCAATCCCCAAACTAATCCTACTGTCCCACACTCTCCCAGTAGCCCTGTATCAATCCCCAAACTAATCCCACTGTCCCGCTCTCTCCCCATAGCCCTGTATCAATCCCCAAACTAATCCCACTGTCCCGCTCTCTCCCCATAGCCCTGTATCAATCCCAAACTAATCCCACTGCTCCACTCTCTCCCCATAGTCCTGTGTCAATCCCCAAACTAATCCCACTGTCCCGCTCTCTCCCCATAGCCCTGTGTCAATCCCCAAACTAATCCCACTGTCCCGCTCTCTCCCCATAGCCCTGTACCAATCCCCGAACTAATCCCACTGCCCCGCTCTCTCCCCATAGCCCTGTATCAATCCCAAACTAATCCCACCGCCCCGCTCTCTCCCCATAGCCCTGTATCAATCCCCAAACTAATCCCACTGCCCCGCTCTCTCCCCATAGCCCTGTATCAATCCCCAAACTAATCCCACTGCCCCGCTCTCTCCCCATAGCCCTGTATCAATCCCCAAACTAATCCCACTGTCTCGCTCTCTCCCCATAGCCCTGTATCAATCCCCAAACTAATCCCACTGCCCCGCTCTCTCCCCATAGCCCTGTGTCAATCCCCAAACTAATCCCACTGCCCCGCTCTCTCCCCATAGCCCTGTATCAATCCCCAAACTAATCCCACTGCCCCACTCTCTCCCCATAGCCCTGTATCAATCCCGAAACTAATCCCACTGCCCCACACTCTCCCCGCAGCCCTGTATCAATCCCCAAACTAATCCCACTGCCCCGCTCTCTCCCCATAGCCCTGTATCAATCCCGAAACTAATCCAACTGCCCCGCTCTCTCCCCATAGCCCTGTATCAATCCCCAAACTAATCCCACTGTCCCGCTCTCTCCCCATAGCCCTGTATCAATCCCCAAACTAATCCCACTACCCGCTCTCTCCCCATAGCCCTGTATCAATCCCCAAACTAATCCCACTGACCCACTCTCTCCCCATAGCCCTGTGACAATCCCCAAACTAATCCCACTACCCCGCTCTCCCCATAGCCCTGTATCAATCCCAAACTAATCCCACTGTCCCGCTCTCCCCATAGCCCTGTATCAATCCCCAAACTCATCCCACTGCCCCGCTCTCCCCATAGCCCTGTATCAATCCCCAAACTAATCCCACTGCCCCCCTCTCTCCACGTAGCCCTGTGTCAATCCCCAAACTAATCCCACTGCCCCACTCTCCCCATAGCCCTGTATCAATCCCCAAACTAATCCACTGCCCCACTCTCTCCCCATAGCCCTGTATCAAACCCCAAACTAATCCCACTGCCCCGCTCCCCCCCATAGCCCTGTATCAATCCCCAAACTAATCCACTGTCCCGCTCTCTCCCCATAGCCCTGTATCAATCCCCAAACTAATCCCACTGCCCCACTCTGTTCCCATAGCCCGGTATCAATCCCCAAACTAATCCCACTGCCCCGCTCTCTCCCCATAGCCCTGTATCAATCCCCAAACTAATCCCACTGCCCCACTCTCTCCCCATAGCCCTGTATCAATCCCCAAACTAATCCCACTGCCCCGCTCTCTCCCCACAGCCCTGTATCAATCCCCAAACTAATCCCACTGCCCTGCTCCCTCCCCATAGCCCTGTATCAATCCCCAAACTAATCCCACTGCCCCGCTATCTCCCCATAGCCCTGTATCAATCCCCAAACTAATCCCACTGCCCCGCTCTCTCCCCATAGCCCTGTATCAATCCTAAACTAATCCCACTGTCCGCTCTCTCCCATAGCCCTGTATCAATCCCCAAACTAATCCCACTGTCCCGCTCTCTCCCCATAGCCCTGTATCAATCCCCAAACTAATCCCACTGTCCCACTCTCTCCCCATAGCCCTGTATCGATCCCCAAACTAATCCCACTGCCCCGCTCTCTCCCCATAGCTCTGTATCAATCCCCAAACGAATCCCACTGCCCCACACTCTCCCCATAGCCCTGTATCAATCCCCAAACTAATCCCACTGCCCCACTCTCTCCCCATAGCCCTGTATCAATCCCCAAACTAATCCCACTGCCCCGCTCTCTCCCCATAGCCCTGTATCAATCCCCAAACTAATCCCACTGTCCGCTCTCTCCCCATAGCCCTGTATCAATCCCCAAACTAATCCCACTGCCCCGCTCTCTCCCCATAGCCCTGTATCAATCCCCAAACTAATCCCACTGCACCACTCGCTCCCCATAGCCCTGTATCAATCCCCAAACTAATCCCACTGTCCCGCTCTCTCCCCATAGCCCTGTATCAATCCCCAAACTAATCCCACTGCCCCGCTCTCTCCCCATAGCCCTGTATCAATCCCCAAACTAATCCCACTGTCCCGCTCTCTCCCCATAGCCCTGTATCAATCCCCAAACTAATCCCACTGCACCACTCTCTCCCCATAGCCCTGTATCAATCCCCAAACTATTCCCACTGCCCCACTCTCTCCCCATAGCCCTGTATCAATCCCCAAACTAATCCCACTGTCCCACACTCTCCCAGTAGCCCTGTATTAATCCCCAAACTAATCCCACTGTCCCGCTCTCTCCCCATAGCCCTGTATCAATCCCCAAACTAATCCCACTGTCCCGCTCTCTCCCCATAGCCCTGTATCAATCCCAAACTAATCCCACTGCTCCACTCTCTCCCCATAGTCCTGTGTCAATCCCCAAACTAATCCCACTGTCCCGCTCTCTCCCCATAGCCCTGTGTCAATCCCCAAACTAATCCCACTGTCCCGCTCTCTCCCCATAGCCCTGTATCAATCCCCGAACTAATCCCACTGCCCCGCTCTCTCCCCATAGCCCTGTATCAATCCCAAACTAATCCCACCGCCCCGCTCTCTCCCCATAGCCCTGTATCAATCCCCAAACTAATCCCACTGCCCCGCTCTCTCCCCATAGCCCTGTATCAATCCCCAAACTAATCCCACTGCCCCGCTCTCTCCCCATAGCCCTGTATCAATCCCCAAACTAATCCCACTGTCTCGCTCTCTCCCCATAGCCCTGTATCAATCCCCAAACTAATCCCACTGCCCCGCTCTCTCCCCATAGCCCTGTATCAATCCCCAAACTAATCCCACTGCCCCGCTCTCCCCATAGCCCTGTACCAATCCCCAAACTAATCCCACTGCCCCCCTCTCTCCACGTAGCCCTGTGTCAATCCCCAAACTAATCCCACTGTCCCACACTCTCCCAGTAGCCCTGTATCAATCCCCAAACTAATCCCACTGTCCCGCTCTCTACCCATAGCCCTGTATCAATCCCCAAACTAATCCCACTGTCCCGCTCTCTCCCCATAGCCCTGTATCAATCCCAAACTAATCCCACTGCTCCACTCTCTCCCCATAGTCCTGTGTCAATCCCCAAACTAATCCCACTGTCCCGCTCTCTCCCCATAGCCCTGTGTCAATCCCCAAACTAATCCCACTGTCCCGCTCTCTCCCCATAGCCCTGTATCAATCCCCGAACTAATCCCACTGCCCCGCTCTCTCCCCATAGCCCTGTATCAATCCCAAACTAATCCCACCGCCCCGCTCTCTCCCCATAGCCCTGTATCAATCCCCAAACTAATCCCACTGCCCCGCTCTCTCCCCATAGCCCTGTATCAATCCCCAAACTAATCCCACTGCCCCGCTCTCTCCCCATAGCCCTGTATCAATCCCCAAACTAATCCCACTGTCTCGCTCTCTCCCCATAGCCCTGTATCAATCCCCAAACTAATCCCACTGCCCCGCTCTCTCCCCATAGCCCTGTATCAATCCCCAAACTAATCCCACTGCCCCGCTCTCTCCCCATAGCCCTGTATCAATCCCGAAACTAATCCAACTGCCCCGCTCTCTCCCCATAGCCCTGTATCAATCCCCAAACTAATCCCACTGTCCCGCTCTCTCCCCATAGCCCTGTATCAATCCCCAAACTAATCCCACTACCCGCTCTCTCCCCATAGCCCTGTATCAATCCCCAAACTAATCCCACTGACCCACTCTCTCCCCATAGCCCTGTGTCAATCCCCAAACTAATCCCACTACCCCGCTCTCCCCATAGCCCTGTATCAATCCCAAACTAATCCCACTGTCCCGCTCTCCCCATAGCCCTGTATCAATCCCCAAACTAATCCCACTGCCCCGCTCTCCCCATAGCCCTGTATCAATCCCCAAACTAATCCCACTGCCCCCCTCTCTCCACGTAGCCCTGTGTCAATCCCCAAACTAATCCCACTGCCCCACTCTCCCCATAGCCCTGTATCAATCCCCAAACTAATCTACTGCCCCACTCTCTCCCCATAGCCCTGTATCAATCCCCAAACTAATCCCACTGCCCCGCTCCCCCCCATAGCCCTGTATCAATCCCCAAACTAATCCACTGTCCCGCTCTCTCCCCATAGCCCTGTATCAATCCCCAAACTAATCCACTGTCCCGCTCTCTCCCCATAGCCCTGGATCAATCCCCAAACTAATCCCACTGCCCCACTCTCTCCCCATAGCCCTGTATCAATCCCCAAACTAATCCCACTGCCCCACTCTCTCCCCATAGCCCTGTATCAATCCCCAAACTAATCCCACTGCCCCGCTCTCTCCCCACAGCCCTGTATCAATCCCCAAACTAATCCCACTGCCCTGCTCCCTCCCCATAGCCCTGTATCAATCCCCAAACTAATCCCACTGCCCCGCTATCTCCCCATAGCCCTGTATCAATCCCCAAACTAATCCCACTGCCCCGCTCTCTCCCCATAGCCCTGTATCAATCCTAAACTAATCCCACTGTCCGCCCTCTCCCATAGCCCTGTATCAATCCCCAAACTAATCCCACTGTCCCGCTCTCTCCCCATAGCCCTGTATCAATCCCCAAACTAATCCCACTGTCCCACTCTCTCCCCATAGCCCTGTATCGATCCCCAAACTAATCCCACTGCCCCGCTCTCTCCCCATAGCTCTGTATCAATCCCCAAACGAATCCCACTGCCCCACACTCTCCCCATAGCCCTGTATCAATCCCCAAACTAATCCCACTGCCCCACTCTCTCCCCATAGCCCTGTATCAATCCCCAAACTAATCCCACTGCCCCGCTCTCTCCCCATAGCCCTGTATCAATCCCCAAACTAATCCCACTGCCCCGCTCTCTCCCCATAGCCCTGTATCAATCCCCAAACTAATCCCACTGCACCACTCGCTCCCCATAGCCCTGTATCAATCCCCAAACTAATCCCACTGTCCCGCTCTCTCCCCATAGCCCTGTATCAATCCCCAAACTAATCCCACTGCCCCGCTCTCTCCCCATAGCCCTGTATCAATCCCCAAACTAATCCCACTGCACCACTCTCTCCCCATAGCCCTGTATCAATCCCCAAACTAATCCCACTGTCCCGCTCTCTCCCCATAGCCCTGTATCAATCCCCAAACTAATCCCACTGTCCCGCTCTCTCCCCATAGCCCTGTATCAATCCCAAACTAATCCCACTGCTCCACTCTCTCCCCATAGTCCTGTGTCAATCCCCAAACTAATCCCACTGTCCCGCTCTCTCCCCATAGCCCTGTGTCAGTCCCCAAACTAATCCCACTGTCCCGCTCTCTCCCCATAGCCCTGTATCAATCCCCGAACTAATCCCACTGCCCCGCTCTCTCCCCATAGCCCTGTATCAATCCCAAACTAATCCCACCGCCCCGCTCTCTCCCCACAGCCCTGTATCAATCCCCAAACTAATCCCACTGCCCCGCTCTCTCCCCATAGCCCTGTATCAATCCCCAAACTAATCCTACTGCCCCGCTCTCTCCCCATAGCCCTGTATCAATCCCCAAACTAATCCCACTGTCTCGCTCTCTCCCCATAGCCCTGTATCAATTCCCAAACTAATCCCACTGCCCCGCTCTCTCCCCATAGCCCTGTATCAATCCCCAAACTAATCCCACTGCCCCGCTCTCTCCCCATAGCCCTGTATCAATCCCGAAACTAATCCAACTGCCCCGCTCTCTCCCCATAGCCCTGCATCAATCCCCAAACTAATCCCACTGCCCCGCTCTCTCCCCATAGCCCTATATCAATCCCCAAACTAATCCCACTGTCCCACTCTCTCCCCATAGCCCTGCATCAATCCCCAAACTAATCCCACTGCCCCGCTCTCTCCCCATAGCCCTGTATCAATCCCCAAACTAATCCCACTGCCCCACTCTCTCCCCATAGCCCTGCATCAATCCCCAAACTAATCCCACTGCCCCGCTCTCTCCCCATAGCCCTATATCAATCCCCAAACTAATCCCACTGTCCCACTCTCTCCCCATAGCCCTGCATCAATCCCCAAACTAATCCCACTGCCCCGCTCTCTCCCCATAGCCCTGCATCAATCCCCAAACTAATCCCACTGCCCCGCTCTCTCCCCATAGCCCTGCATCAATCCCCAAACTAATCCCACTGCCCCGCTCTCTCCCCATAGCCCTGCATCAATCCCCAAACTAATCCCACTGCCCCACTCTCTCCCCATAGCCCTGCATCAATCCCCAAACTAATCCCACTGCCCCGCTCTCTCCCCATAGCCCTATATCAATCCCCAAACTAATCCCACTGTCCCACTCTCTCCCCATAGCCCTGCATCAATCCCCAAACTAATCCCACTGCCCCGCTCTCTCCCCATAGCCCTGCATCAATCCCCAAACTAATCCCACTGCCCCGCTCTCTCCCCATAGCCCTATATCAATCCCCAAACTAATCCCACTGTCCCACTCTCTCCCCATAGCCCTGCATCAATCCCCAAACTAATCCCACTGCCCCGCTCTCTCCCCATAGCCCTGCATCAATCCCCAAACTAATCCCACTGCCCCGCTCTCTCCCCATAGCCCTGTATCAATCCCCAAACTAATCCCACTACCCCGCTCTCTCCCCATAGCCCTGTATCAATCCCCAAACTAATCCCACTGCCCCGCTCTCTCCCCATAGCTCTGTATCAATCCCAAACTAATCCCACTGTCCCACTCTCTCCCCATAGCCCTGTATCAATACCCAAACTAATCCCACTGTCCCACTCTCCCCCCATAGCCCTGTATCAATCCCCAAACTAGTCCCACTGCCCCACTCTCTCCCCATAGCCCTGTATCAATCCCCAAACTAATCCCACTGCCCCACTCTCTCCCCATAGCCCTGTATCAATCCCCAAACTAATCCACTGTCCCGCTCTCTCCCCATAGCCCTGTATCAATCCCCAAACTAATCCACTGTCCCGCTCTCTCCCCATAGCCCTGTATCGATCCCAAACTAATCCCACTGCCCCGCTCTCCCCATAGCCCTGTATCAATCCCCAAACTAATCCCACTGCCCCGCTCTCTCCCAATAGCCCTGTATCAATCCCCAAACTAATCCACTGTCCCGCTCTCCCCCATTGCCCTGTATCAATCCCCAAACTAATCCCACTGCCCCACTCTCTCCCCATAGCCCTGTATCAATCCCCAAACTAATCCACTGCCCCACTCTCTCCCCATAGCCCTGTATCAATCCCCAAACTAATCCCACTGCCCCGCTCTCTCCCCATAGCCCTGTATCAATCCCCAAACTAATCTCACTGCCCCGCTCTCTCCCCATAGCCCTGTATCAATCCACAAACGAATCCACTGTCCCGCTCTCCTCCATTGCCCTGTATCAATCCCCAAACTAATCCCACTGCCCCGCTCTCTCCCCATAGCCCTGTATCAATCCCCAAACTAATCCCACTGTCCCGCTCTCTCCCCATAGCCCTGTATCAATCCCCAAACTAATCCCACTGCCCCGCTCTCTCCCCATAGCCCTGTATCAATCCTCAAACTAAACCCACTGTCCCGCTCTCTCCCCATAGCCCTGTATCAATCCCCAAACTAATCCCACTGCCCCACCCTCTCCCCATAGCCCTGTAACAATCCCCAAACTAATCCCACTGCCCCACTCTCTCCCCATAGCCCTGTATCAATCCTCAAACTAAACCCACTGTCCCGCTCTCCCCATAGCCCTGTATCAATCCCCAAACTAATCCCACTGCCCCGCTCTCTCCCCATAGCCCTGTATCAATCCCAAACTAATCCCACTGCCCCACTCTCTCCCCATAGCCCTGTATCAATCCCCAAACTAATCCCACTGTCCCGCTCTCTCCCCATAGCCCTGTATCAATCCCCAAACTAATCCCACTGTCCCGCTCTCTCCCCGTAGCCCTGTATCAATCCCCAAACTAATCCCACTGCCCCCACTCTCTCCCCATAGCCCTGTATCAATCCCCAAACTAATCCCACTGCCCCGCTCTCTCCCCATACCCCTGCATCAATCCCCAAACTAATCCCACTGTCCGCTCTCCCCATAGCCCTGTATCAATCCCCAAACTAATCCCAGTGCCCCACTCTCTCCCCATAGCCCCGTATCAATCCCCAAACTAATCCCACTGCCCCACTCTCTCCCCATAGCCCTGTATCAATCCCCAAACTAATCCCACTGCCCCACTCTCTCCCCATAGCCCTGTATCAATCCCAAACTAATCCCACTGCCCCACTCTCTCCCCATAGCCCTGTATCAATCCCCAAACTAATCCCACTGCCCCACTCTCTCCCCATAGCCCTGTATCAATTCCCAAACTAATCCCACTGTCCCGCTCTCTCCCCGTAGCCCTGTATCAATCCCCAAACTAATCCCACTGCCCCCACTCTCTCCCCATAGCCCTGTATCAATCCCCAAACTAATCCCACTGCCCTGCTCACACCCCATAGCCCTGTATCAATCCCCAAACTAATCCACTGTCCTGCTCTCCCCCATAGCCCTGTATCAATCCCCAAACTAATCCCACTGCCCCACTCTCTCCCCATAGCCCTGTATCAATCCCCAAACTAATCCCACAGCCCCACTGTCCCCATAGCCCTGCATCAATCCCCAAACTAATCCCACTGCCCCACTCTCTACGCATAGCCCTGCATCAATCCCCAAACTAATCCCACTGCCCCGCTCTCTCCCCATAGCCCTATATCAATCCCCAAACTAATCCCACTGTCCCACTCTCTCCCCATAGCCCTGCATCAATCCCCAAACTAATCCCACTGCCCCGCTCTCTCCCCATAGCCCTGCATCAATCCCCAAACTAATCCCACTGCCCCGCTCTCTCCCCATAGTCCTGTATCAATCCCCAAACTAATCCCACTGCCCCGCTCTCTCCCCATAGCCCTGTATCAATCCCCAAACTAATCCCACTCTCCCGCCCTCGCCCCATAGCCCTGTATCAATCCCCAAACTAATCCCATTGCCCCACTCTCTCCCAATAGCCCTGTATCAATCCCCAAACTAATCCACTGTCCCGCTCTCTCCCCATAGCCCTGTATCGATCCCAAACTAATCCCACTGCCCCGCTCTCCCCATAGCCCTGTATCAATCCCCAAACGAATCCCACTGCCCCGCTCTCTCCCAATAGCCCTGTATCAATCCCCAAACTAATCCACTGTCCCGCTCTCTCCCCATAGCCCTGTATCGATCCCAACTAATCCCACTGCCCCGCTCTCCCCATAGCCCTGTATCAATCCCCAAACTAATCCACTGTCCCGCTCTCCCCCATTGCCCTGTATCAATCCCCAAACTAATCCCACTGCCCCGCTCTCTCCCCATAGCCCTGTATCAATCCACAAACGAATCCACTGTCCCGCTCTCCTCCATTGCCCTGTATCAATCCCCAAACTAATCCCACTGCCCCGCTCTCTCCCCATAGCCCTGTATCAATCCCCAAACTAATCCCACTGTCCCGCTCTCTCCCCATAGCCCTGTATCAATCCCCAAACTAATCCCACTGCCCCGCTCTCTCCCCATAGCCCTGTATCAATCCTCAAACTAAACCCACTGTCCCGCTCTCTCCCCATAGCCCTGTATCAATCCCCAAACTAATCCCACTGCCCCACCCTCTCCCCATAGCCCTGTAACAATCCCCAAACTAATCCCACTGCCCCACTCTCTCCCCATAGCCCTGTATCAATCCTCAAACTAAACCCACTGTCCCGCTCTCTCCCCATAGCCCTGTATCAATCCCCAAACTAATCCCACTGTCCCGCTCTCCCCATAGCCCTGTATCAATCCCCAAACTAATCCCACTGCCCCGCTCTCTCCCCATAGCCCTGTATCAATCCCAAACTAATCCCACTGCCCCACTCTCTCCCCATAGCCCTGTATCAATCCCCAAACTAATCCCACTGTCCCGCTCTCTCCCCATAGCCCTGTATCAATCCCCAAACTAATCCCACTGTCCCGCTCTCTCCCCGTAGCCCTGTATCAATCCCCAAACTAATCCCACTGCCCCCACTCTCTCCCCATAGCCCTGTATCAATCCCCAAACTAATCCCACTGCCCCGCTCTCTCCCCATACCCCTGCATCAATCCCCAAACTAATCCCACTGTCCGCTCTCCCCATAGCCCTGTATCAATCCCCAAACTAATCCCAGTGCCCCACTCTCTCCCCATAGCCCCGTATCAATCCCCAAACTAATCCCACTGCCCCACTCTCTCCCCATAGCCCTGTATCAATCCCCAAACTAATCCCACTGCCCCACTCTCTCCCCATAGCCCTGTATCAATCCCAAACTAATCCCACTGCCCCACTCTCTCCCCATAGCCCTGTATCAATCCCCAAACTAATCCCACTGCCCCACTCTCTCCCCATAGCCCTGTATCAATCCCCAAACTAATCCCACTGCCCCCACTCTCTCCCCATAGCCCTGTATCAATCCCCAAACTAATCCCACTGCCCTGCTCACACCCCATAGCCCTGTATCAATCCCCAAACTAATCCACTGTCCTGCTCTCCCCCATTGCCCCGTATCAATCCCCAAACTAATCCCACTGCCCCACTCTCTCCCCATAGCCCTGTATCAATCCCCAAACTAATCCCACTGCCCCCACTCTCTCCCCATAGCCCTGTATCAATCCCCAAACTAATCCCACTGCCCTGCTCACACCCCATAGCCCTGTATCAATCCCCAAACTAATCCACTGTCCTGCTCTCCCCCATTGCCCCGTATCAATCCCCAAACTAATCCCACTGCCCCACTCTCTCCCCATAGCCCTGTATCAATCCCCAAACTAATCCCACTGCCCCACTCTCTCCCCATAGCCCTGTATCAATCCCCAAACTAATCCCACTGCCCCGCTCTCTCCCCATAGCCCTGTATCAATCCCCAAACTAATCCCACTGCCCCGCTCTCTCCCCAGAGCCCTGTATCAATCCCAAACTAATCCCACTGCCCCACTCTCTCCCCAGAGCCCTGTATCAATCCCCAAACTAATCCCACTGCCCTGCTCACACCCCATAGCCCTGTATCAATCCCCAAACTAATCCACTGTCCTGCTCTCCCCCATTGCCCCGTATCAATCCCCAAACTAATCCCACTGCCCCACTCTCTCCCCATAGCCCTGTATCAATCCCCAAACTAATCCCACAGCCCCACTCTCCCCATAGCCCTGTATCAATCCCCAAACTAATCCCACTGCCCCACTCTCTCCCCATAGCCCTGTATCAATCCCCAAACTAATCCCACTGCCCCGCTCTCTCCCCATAGCCCTGTATCAATCCCCAAACTAATCCCACTGCCCCGCTCTCTCCCCAGAGCCCTGTATCAATCCCAAACTAATCCCACTGCCCCACTCTCTCCCCAGAGCCCTGTATCAATCCCCAAACTAATCCCACTGCCCTGCTCACACCCCATAGCCCTGTATCAATCCCCAAACTAATCCACTGTCCTGCTCTCCCCCATTGCCCTGTATCAATCCCCAAACTAATCCCACTGCCCTGCTCACACCCCATAGCCCTGTATCAATCCCCAAACTAATCCCACTGCCCCGCTCTCCCCCATTGCCCTGTATCAATCCCGAAACTAATCCCACTGCCCCACTCTCTCCCCATAGCCCTGTATCAATCCCCAAACTAATCCCACTGTCCCACTCTCTCCCCATAGCCCTGTATCAATCCCAAACTAATCCCACTGTCCCGCTCTCTCCCCATAGCCCTGTATCAATCCCCAAACTAATCCCACTGCCCCACTCTCTCCCCCATAGCCCTGTATCAATCCCCAAACTAATCCACTGTCCCGCTCTCCCCCATTGCCCCACGCTCTCTCCCTGATGATAATTTATTCACGAGGTGAAGGTGTGGAATGTGAACTGACAATCTATAAAATAAACGGTGACGGATCAGTGAATCCTCCTGGAGCGAGCCCTCATGCGAGTGTCCTCTGGCACGACTCACTGCCAACTGCCCGATCTCTGGTGTGACAGGGTGGATCACCGTCCCCACCTGCTGGTCGGAGTTTGAACATCCAGCTACAGACATTACTCTGCTGATCAGCGCACGATGGATAGGTGACCGTTTCAGAAATGGAACAGTTTTTGCCCAACCCGATACGCGGGACATATTGAAACGCGTGCCTTGTACGCAGGTCCTCGCGCACTCAGTCTTTCAGATTAACGCCATCGCCGTGTTGGCCTCCTGAATCTCGTCGAAGACCAGGGGGGGGCGAGATTCTCCGACCCCCCCCCCCCCCCCCCCCCCGCCGGAAGAGACCCCCTCCACTGCGCAAGCGCGGGGTTGCCGCGAGCGGCCGCTGACGCTCCCGCGCACGCGCCGCCCGTCAACGCCCTTTCCCCGCGGGGCGGAAATCAGTCCGGCGCGGGCCTAGCCCCTCCAGGTGAGGGCTCGGCCCCCCCCCCCCCCCAAGACGCGGAGGATTCCGCACCTCCGGGACCGGCGCGATGCCCGACTGATCCGCGCCGTTTTCTTGGCGCCCGTCGCCGGACACTGCGCCGGCCCCGGATAATTTCGCCCCTGAGCGCGTTTTATCTTCCGAAAGATCGGGTTTTCTGGCTGGTGTTGGGTCAGCAACTTTCCGCCTTTTGAGGCCCCCATTCCTGCTGCGCGTGGTTTCGTGTCCGTTCGCCTGGTTGCCGTTGCTCGTGTCTTCATGTCACGTCGATGAACCGTGTCCTCGATTCTTTCCTTACCCTTCCTCCTCTGTTATAATCCGCTCTTATCGTCCCCTTTTACTGGCTTAACCCGGGACGTTGGTGCGGTTAATCTGCCTGTAGAGAGTCATTCTCGCGCCTGGTCTCTACGTACATCGCCGACGCAAAGAATAATCGACCGAGAACATTGACAAACGGTACATCGACAAACAGTGATTGGTTACAGTGCGGAACAAGGGGTCAAACAAAGCGAATACATGAGCAAGAGCAGCATCGGGCGTCGTGAATAGTGTTCTCACAGGGAGCAGATCAGTCCGAGGGGGGAGTCGTTGAGGAGTCTGGTAGCTGTGGGGAAGAAGCTGTTCCCGTGTCTGGATGTGCGGGTCTTCAGACATCTGTACCTTCTGCCTGATGGGAGGGTCTGGAAGAAGGCGAAGCCTGGGTGGGAGGGGGTCCCTGACAACGCCGTCTGCCTTCCTGAGGCAGCGGGAGGTGTAGACGGAGTCAGTGACCGGGACCCCAGGATCCTAGCGCTATCGCCCACCTCCACTTCGGAGCCATTGATGCAGACGGGAGTGTGTGCGCTGCGCTTCCTGGTCGATGATCAGTTCCTTGGGCTTTCCGACATTTCCGTCAGTTACCAGTGGCTGTTCGCTGTTGATTTACTATCAGCTGATTTGTCCCGTTGTCGTCTCACTTTCAGACTCTGCACTCTCTCATCTTAGAGCCTTAACATTCACTGTTGTCCTGCACGGATTGGATGCTGTGTGTTAGTACCTTGGCTGTGAGGAGCGGTTGAATAAACTCGGTTTGTTCTCACTGGAACGAAGGAGGTTGAGGGGAGACCTGATAGAGGTCTACAAAATTATGAGGGGCATAGACAGAGTGGATAGTCAGAGGCTTTTCCCCAGGGTAGAGGGGTCAATTACTAGGGGGCATAGGTTTAAGGTGAGAGGGGCAAGGTTTAGAGGAGATGTACGAGGCAAGTTTTTTACGCAGAGGGTAGTGGGTGCCTGGAACTCGCTACCGGAGGAGGTAGTGGAAGCAGGGACGATAGGGACATTTAAGGGGCATCTTGACAAATACATGAATAGGACGGGAATAGAGGGATACGGACCCAGGAAGTGTAGAAGATTGTAGTTTAGTCGGGCAGCATGGTCGGCACGGGCTTGGAGGGCCGAAGGGCCTGTTCCTGTGCTGTACATTTCTTTGTTCTTTGTTGTTTTGTTCTTGTCACTGATGCCAAATAAGCTAAATAAACTTTCATGGTGCTCCACTTCTAGCTCACCAACCGTTTCTTCACTTTCCTCATCGTAATCATCATCGTCGTAATCATCATCGTGATCATCATCATCATCGTAATCAACATCATCGTAATCATCATCATCGTAATCATCATCGTCGTAATCATCATCATCGTAATCATCATCATCATAATCATCATCGTAATCATCATCACCGTAATCATCATCATCGTAATCATCATCGTCGTAATCATCATCATCGTAATCATCATCATCATAATCATCATCATCGTAATCATCATCACCGTAATCATCATCATCGTAATCATCATCGTAATCATCATCATCGTAATCATCATCTTCGTAATCATCATCGTAATCATCATCGTCGTAATCATCATCATCGTAATCATCATCATCATAATCATCATCATCGTAATCATCATCACCGTAATCATCATCATCGTAATCATCATCGTAATCATCATCATCGTAATCATCATCTTCGTAATCATCATCGTAATCATCATCATCGTAATCATCATCATCGTAATCATCATCGTAATCATCATCATCGTAATCATTATCATTGTAATCATCATCATCGTAATCATCATCGTCGTAATCATCATCATCGTAATCATCATCATAATCATCATCATCGTAATCATCATCGTAATCATCACCATCGTAATCATCATTGTCGTAATCATCATCATCGTAATCATCATCATCGTAATCATCATCATCATCGTAATCATCATCATCATCGTAATCAACATCATCGTAATCATCATCATCATAATCATCATCATCGTCTGCAATAGCTTCTCCTGTGAAGCTCTGGAATTATGCTTTCCTGGAAGGTGACCAATTTCAAAGTCAGCAGCGAGTTTTGCCGCCGAACCTTCATCCGGTTCCCCGGTCCCCGAACTGCAGGAGGACTAAACAAATTGAAGAAAGAACCATTAGGTACAGTTTCCGTAGCTGTTCTCCCGGTAGCTACTGCTTTGTTTAATGGTTTTCAATGGGATGTTTTTTCCCTTCCTTTCAATCGATCTGGCATCCTGTGCGTCCTATAATTTCTGGCCCATTAAAGAAGGTTCAGGGCCTCACATGCGTCCGCTCCGGTGATGGACTCGCGTTCCGTGTCCACCATGGAAAATGGTACCATGTGACTTCTGCTGCGTACCCGTGCTCCGAGCTCACATTCTCCCAACGTTGCAACCTCATGGCCACTGTAGTCTTTCAGTGGTCCCGTTCGATTGACGGCTTAAACCGTAACTCGCAACCCGTTCAAATCGGACAAACTGATAAGGTTGGCCCGCGTTCCCGTGTCGAGCTTGCATTTGACTAATGTGGCATTCATCACCACTGGAATTATACATCTGTCTTCGATGGTCATCAACCGCTCAGTAAAATTTCACGACTGCGCCTTCTACCGCGAATCGGTTAGAAAACTACGGAGTGATTCGCCCGACTTCCGAGCGCGCGCGCGCGCGAACGATGTAACGCCCCACCGTCTCATTTTGTTTCTGGGGAGCAATGTGTTAGATCATCGAAGCTCTTGCTGTCCGCTTCGCTGCCGGACGCGGAGGTTTTATAAAATTCGATCAGTTTGAAAAATGAAAATCGCCTATCGTCACAAGCGGGCTTCAAATGAAGTGACTGTGAAAAGCCCCCGGGTCGCCACATTCCGCCGCCTGTTCGGAGGGAGGCCGGTACGGGAATCGAACCGGCCTGCCTTGGTCTGCTTTACAAAGCCAGCGATTTAGCCCAGTGTGCTAAACCAGCCCCAAGGTAGGCGGAAGAATTTTCTTTTTTCTTCCGTCAGTCAGTTGCGTTCCGTCTTTAGCGCTGTTATCATCAGTTGTTCGACACGCCTGGTACCATGTTATGTTCTGTGTTGTGGTAAAAATGCACACAAACATCGAGTTGTTTGACTCGTCGATAGTCATCTTTCCAAGTGTTCACGTTGTGAATAAACTAACGAACGATAACACAAACGCGAACGAAACAGTGAATTCGCCAGGAGCTACTTCCAATGCAGCTGTCCTCAAGTACGACTTACTACCAACTGCTCGATCTCATGTCCCATGGCGGATATCTGTCCCCACCTTCTGGTTGGAGGTTGTATATCTAACTATATACATTACTGTGCATCTCCCTCCCTACTCCCTCCATCCCTCTTTTCCTCCCTCTCTCTCCCTCCTTCTCCCTCCCTCTCTCGCTCCCTCTTTCTCTCACGCTTGCTTTTTCCCTCTCTCTCTATCCCTCTCTCTCCCTCCCCCTCGCTCCCTCCCTCGCTCTCTCTCTGGCTCCTTCCCAAACCCTCCCCTTCTCTCTCCCTCCCTCTCTCCCTCCCTCTCTCCCTCGTCCTCGATCTTCAGTGATAAGTGGACAGAGTTGGTGTTGTGTCGAGGGCTGGGTTCGAACCCACATCTCTCCACCAGGTTGGAGGAGAGTCAATAATTCCTGTTCTCCCGTTATCTTTCCCAGGAGACACCGACCAACGCGCTGTGCCCCGGGAATCTGGCGAATGAGAGGAGCCCCCAGCAACCAGGTGGCAACGACCTTCTCGAACCAATGCATCACATCTACGGCTTCAGTACGTCCATCGTCCATCCGACCATCTCCCAAACTCACCCCTTCGACTCGCGCTTCGTCCTGGGCGTGTTTGGTGGGGACAGTGTCGAGGGAGCTTTACTCTGTATCTAACCCCGTGCTGTACCTGTCCTGGGAGTGTTTGATGGGGACAGTGTAGAGGGAGCTTTACTCTGTATCTAACCCCGTGCTGTACCTGTCCTGGGTGTGTTTGATGGGGACAGTGTAGAGGGAGCTTTACTCTGTATCTAACCCCGTGCTGTACCTGTCCTGGGAGTGTTTGATGGGGACAGTGTAGAGGGAGCTTTACTCTGTATCTAACCCCGTGCTGTACCTGTGCTGGGAGTGTTTGATGGGGACAGTGTCGAGGGAGCTTTACTCTGTATCTAACCCCGTGCTGTACCTGTCCTGGGAGTGTTTGATGGGGACAGTGTAGAGGGAGCTTTACTCTGTATCTAACCCCGTGCTGTACCTGTCCTGGGAGTATTGATGGGGCCAGTGCAGAGGGAGCTTTACTCTGTATCTAACCCCGTGCTGTACCTGTCCTGGGAGTGTTTGATGGGGACAGTGTCGAGGGAGCTTTACTCTGTATCTAACCCCGTGCTGTTCCTGTACTGGGAGTGTTTGATGGGGACAGTGTAGAGGGAGCTTTACTCTGTATCTAACCCCGTGCTGTACCTGTCCTGGGAGTGTTTGATGGGGACAGTGTCGAGGGAGCTTTACTCTGTATCTAACCCCGTGCTGTACCTATCCTGGGAGTGTTTGATGGGGACAGTGTAGAGGGAGCTTTACTCTGTATCTAACCCCGTGCTGTACCTGTCCTGGGAGTGTTTGATGGGGACAGTGTAGAGGGAGCTTTACTCTGTATCTAACACCGTGCTGTACCTGTCCTGGGAGTGTTTGATGGGGACAGTGTAGAGGGAGCTTTACTCTGTATCTAACCCCGTGCTGTACCAGTCCTGAGAGTGTTTGATGGGGACAGTGTAGAGGGAGCTTTACTCTGTATCTAACCCCGTGCTGTACCAGTCCTGAGAGTGTTTGATGGGGACAGTGTAGAGGGAGCTTTACTCTGTATCTAACCCCGTGCTGTACCTGTCCTGGGAGTATTGATGGGGCCAATGTAGAGGGAGCTTTACTCTGTATCTAACCCCGTGCTGTACCTGTCCTGGGAGTGTTTGATGGGGACAGTGTAGAGGGAGCTTTACTCTGTATCTAACCCCGTGCTGTACCTGTCCTGGGAGTGTTTGATGGGGACAGTGTCGAGGGAGCTTTACTCTGTATCTAACCCCGTGCTGTACCTGTCCTGGGAGTGTTTGATGGGGACAGTGTAGAGGGAGCTTTACTCTGTATCTAACCCCGTGCTGTACCTGTCCTGGGAGTGTTTGATGGGGACAGTGTCGAGGGAGCTTTACTCTGTATCTAACCCCGTGCTGTACCTGTCCTGGGAGTGTTTGATGGGGACAGTGTAGAGGGAGCTTTACTCTGTATCTAACACCGTGCTGTACCTGTCCTGGGAGTGTTTGATGGGGACAGTGTAGAGGGAGCTTTACTCTGTATCTAACCCCGTGCTGTACCAGTCCTGAGAGTGTTTGATGGGGACAGTGTAGAGGGAGCTTTACTCTGTATCTAACACCGTGCTGTACCTGTCCTGGGAGTGTTTGATGGGGACAGTGTAGAGGGAGCTTTACTCTGTATCTAACCCCGTGCTGTACCAGTCCTGAGAGTGTTTGATGGGGACAGTGTAGAGGGAGCTTTACTCTGTATCTAACCCCGTGCTGTACCAGTCCTGAGAGTGTTTGATGGGGACAGTGTCGAGGGAGCTTTACTCTGTATCTAACCCCGTGCTGTACCTGTCCTGGGAGTATTGATGGGGCCAATGTAGAGGGAGCTTTACTCTGTATCTAACCCCGTGCTGTACCTGTCCTGGGAGTGTTTGATGGGGACAGTGTAGAGGGAGCTTTACTCTGTATCTAACCCCGTGCTGTACCTGTCCTGGGAGTGTTTGATGGGGACAGTGTCGAGGGAGCTTTACTCTGTATCTAACCCCGTGCTGTACCTGTCCTGGGAGTGTTTGATGGGGACAGTGTAGAGGGAGATTTATTCTCTATCTAACCCCGTGCTGTACCTGTCCTGTGAGTGTTTGATGGGGACAGTGGAGAGGGAGCTTTACTCTGTATCTAACCCTGTGCTGTACCTGCCCTGGGAGTGTTTGATGGGGACAGTATAGAGGGAGCTTTACTCTGTATCTAACCCCGTGCTGTACCTGTCCTGGGAGTGTTTGATGGGGACAGTGTAGAGGGAGCTTTACTCTGTATCTAACCCCGTGCTGTACCTGTCCTGGGAGTGTTTGATGGGGACAGTGTAGAGGGAGCTTTACTCTGTATCTAACCCCGTGCTGTACCTGCCCTGGGAGTGTTTGATGGGGACAGTGTAGAGGGAGCTTTACTCTGTATCTAACCCGTGCTGTACCTGTCCTGGGAGTGTTTGATGGGGACAGTGTAGAGGGATCTTTACTCTGTATCTAACCCCGTGCTGTACCTGTCCTGGGAGTGTTTGATGGGGACAGTGTAGAGGGATCTTTACTCTGTATCTAACCCCGTGCTGTACCTGTCCTGGGAGTGTTTGATGGGGACAGTGTAGAGGGAGCTTTACTCTGTATCTAACCCCGTGCTGTACCTGTCCTGGGAGTGTTTGATGGGGACAGTGTAGAGGGAGCTTTACTCTGTATCTAACCCCGTGCTGTACCTGTCCTGGGAGTATTGATGGGGCCAATTCAGAGGGAGCTTTACTCTGTATCTAACCCCGTGCTGTACCTGTCCTGGGAGTGTTTGATGGGGACAGTGTAGAGGGAGATTTACTCTGTATCTAACCCCGTGCTGTACCTGTCGTGGGAGTGTTTGATGGGGACAGTGTAGAGGGAGCTTTACTCTGTATCTAACCCCGTGCTGTACCTGTCCTGGGAGTGTTTGATGGGGACAGTGTAGAGGGAGCTTTACTCTGTATCTAACCCTGTGCTGTACCTGCCCTGGGAGTGTTTGATGGGGACAGTGTCGAGGGAGCTTTACTCTGTATCTAACCCCGTGCTGTACCTGTCCTGGGAGTGTTTGATGGGGACAGTGTAGAGGGAGCTTTACTCTGTATCTAACCCCGTGCTGTACCTGTCCTGGGAGTATTGATGGGGCCAATTCAGAGGGAGCTTTACTCTGTATCTAACCCCGTGCTGTACCTGTCCTGGGAGTGTTTGATGGGGACAGTGTAGAGGGAGATTTACTCTCTATCTAACCCCGTGCTGTACCTGTCCTGGGAGTGTTTGATGGGGACAGTGTAGAGGGAGCTTTACTCTGTATCTAACCCTGTGCTGTACCTGCCCTGGGAGTGTTTGATGGGGACAGTGTCGAGGGAGCTTTACTCTGTATCTAACCCCGTGCTGTACCTGTCCTGGGAGTGTTTGATGGGGACAGTGTAGAGGGAGCTTTACTCTGTATCTAACCCCGTGCTGTACCTGTCCTGGGAGTGGTTGATGGGGACAGTGTAGAGGGAGCTTTACTCTGTATCTAACCCCGTGCTGTACCTGTCCTGGGAGTGTTTGATGGGGACAGTGTAGAGGGAGCTTTACTCTGTATCTAACCCCGTGCTGTACCTGTCCTGGGAGTGTTTGATGTGGACAGTGTAGAGGGAGCTTTACTCTGTATCTCACCCCGTGCTGTACCTGTCCTGGGAGTGTTTGATGGGGACTGTGTAGAGGGAGCTTTACTTTGTATCTAACCCCGTGCTGTACCTGTCCTGGGAGTGTTTGATGGGGACAGTGTAGAGGGAGCTTTACTCTGTATCTAACCCCGTGCTGTCCCTGTCCTGGGAGTGTTTGATGGGGACAGTGTAGAGGGAGCTTTACTCTGTATCTAACCCCGTGCTGTACCTGTCCTGGGAGTGTTTGATGGGGACAGTGTAGAGGGAGCTTTACTCTGTATCTAACCCCGTGCTGTACCTGTCCTGGGAGTGTTTGATGGGGACAGTGTAGAGGGAGCTTTACTCTGTATCTAACTCCGTGCTGTACCTGTCCTGGGAGTGATTGATGGGGACAGTGTAGAGGGAGCTTTACTCTGTATCTAACCCCGTGCTGTACCTGTCCTGGGAGTGTTTGATGGGGACAGTGTAGAGGGAGCTTTACTCTATATCTAACCCTGTGCTGTACCTGTCCTGCGAGTGTTTGATGAGGACAGTGTAGAGGGAGCTTTACTCTGTATCTAACCCCGTGCTGTACCTGTCCTGGGAGTGTTTGATGTGGATAGTGTAGAGGGAGCTTTACTCTGTATCTAACTCCGTGCTGTACCTGTCCTGGGAGTGTTTGATGGGGACAGTGTAGAGGGAGCTTCACTCTGTATCTAACCCCGTGCTGTACCTGTCCTGGGAGTGTGTGATGGGGACAGTGTAGAGGGAGCTTTACTCTGTATCTAACCCCGTGCTGTACCTGTCCTGGGAGTGTTTGATGGGGACAGTGTAGAGGGAGCTTTACTCTGTATCTAACCCTGTGCTGTACCTGTCCTGGGAGTGTTTGATGGGGACAGTGTAGAGGGAGCTTTACTCTGTATCTAACCCCGTGCTGTACCTGTCCTGGGAGTGTTTGATGGGGACAGTGTAGAGGGAGCTTTACTCTGTATCTAACCCCGTGCTGTCCCTGTCCTGGGAGTGTGTGATGGGGACAGTGTAGAGGGAGCTTTACTCTGTATCTAACCCCGTGCTGTACCTGTCCTGGGAGTGTGAGATGGGGACAGTGTAGAGGGAGCTTTACTCTGTATCTAACCCCGTGCTGTACCTGTCCTGGGAGTGTTTGATGGGGACAGTGTAGAGGGAGCTTTACTCTGTTTCTAACCCCGTGCTGTACCTGTCCTGGGAGTGTTTGATGGGGACAGTGTAGAGGGAGCTTTACTCTGTATCTAACCCCGTGCTGTACCTGTCCTGGGAGTGTTTGATGGGGACAGTGTAGAGGGAGCTTTACTCTGTATCTAACCCCGTGCTGTACCAGTCCTGGGAGTGTTTGATGGGGACAGTGTAGAGGGAGCTTTACTCTGTATCTAACCCCGTGCTGTACCTGTCCTGGGAGTGTTTGATGGGGACAGTGTAGAGGGAGCTTTACTCTGTATCTAACCCCGTGCTGTACCTGTCCTGGGAGTGTTTGATGGGGACAGTGTCGAGGGAGCTTTGATCCGTTGTTCTCTCCGTTCCAGGTGGAAGTTTCGAGTGGGACAATGACTTTCCGTTGACCGCTCCGAAGGCCCCGTTCATTGCTATCCTGACACAGTCCTCCGCAGCCCTGACTCCGATCGGATCCTGCGCTGACCAGGCTGCGCCCCAGAGGGACAGCGAGACGTCGCGGTTCACCATCTCTCCCGCTGGCCAGACTCGATTCTCCATTACTCACGTCTCCGACCCGGGGGCCGTCTCCCGCAGCGGTAAGCGAAGGGATGGAGAGAAGGAGAAAATGGCAGCGACGAAATGTTGCGGAGGCGTGCGCAGGGAAGGATGGGAGGGGGGAAGGGGGTGAAAGTGAGAGAGACAGAGGGAGAGAGACAGACGGGCGGAGAGAGACGGACGGAGAGATAGAGAGAGAGACGGGCGGAGAGAGAGAGGGACGGACGGAGAGAGAGGGAGGCGGATGGAGAGAGACGGACGGAGAGAGAGGGAGACGGGCGGAGAGAGAGAGGGACGGATGGAGAGAGAGACGGACGGAGAGAGAGACGGACGGAGAGAGAGAGGGAGAGATGGACGGAGAGCGAGAGAGACGGACGGAGAGAGAGAGAGAGAGAGACGGACGGAGCGAGAGAGACGGAAGGAGAGAGAGAGAGAGACGGACGGAGAGTGACGGACGGAGAGAGAGAGAGAGACGGACGGAGAGTGATGGACGGAGAGAGAGAGAGAGACGGACGGAGAGTGACGGACGGAGAGAGAGAGGGAGACGGACGGAGAGAGAGAGGGAGACGGATGGAGAGAGAGATAGACGGACGGAGCGAGAGAGACGGAAGGAGAAAGAGAGAGAGATGGACGGAGAGAGAGACGGACGGAGAGAGAGACTGACGGAGAGAGAGAGACAGAGACGAGCGGAGAGAGAGAGACGGACGGAGAGAGAGAGACGGACGGAGAGAGAGAGAGACGGAAGGAGAGAGAGAGAGACGGACGGAGAGAGAGAGGGAGAGATGGACGGAGAGAGAGAGAGAGACGGACGGAGAGAGAGAGAGACGGACGGAGAGAGAGAGACGGACGGAGAGAGAGAGAGACGGAAGGAGAGAGAGAGAGACGGACGGAGAGAGAGAGGGAGAGATGGACGGAGAGAGAGAGAGAGACGGACGGAGAGAGAGAGAGACGGCAGGAGAGAGAGCCGTCGGAGAGAGAGACTGACGGAGAGAGAGAGAGAGAGACGAGCAGAGAGAGAGAGAGACGGAAGGAGAGAGAGAGAGACGGACGGAGAGAGAGAGGGAGAGATGGACGGAGAGAGAGAGGGAGACGGACGGAGAGAGAGAGAGAGAGAAGGACGGAGAGAGAGGGAGACGGATGTAGAGAGGGAGACGAGCGGAGAGAGAGAGAGACGGACGGAGAGAGAGAGACGGATGGAGAGAGAGGGAGACGGACGGAGAGAGAGAGACGGACGGAGAGAAAGAGAGATGGACGGAGAGAGAGAGATGGACGGAGAGAGAGAGACGGACGGAGAGAGAGAGATGGACGGATGGAGAGAGAGAGAGACGGATTGAGAGAGAGAGACGGACGGAGAGAGGGAGACGAACGGAGAGAGAGAGACGGACGGAGAGAAAGAGAGATGGACGGAGAGAGAGAGAGACGGACGGAGAGAGAGAGAGACGGACGGAGAGAGAGAGAGAGAGACGGACGGAGAGAGAGAGAGAGAGAGACGGACGGAGAGAGAGAGAGAGACGGACGGAGAGTGACGGACGGAGAGAGAGAGGGAGAGGGACGGAGAGAGAGAGACGGACGGAGAGAGAGAGACGGACGGAGAGAGAGAGAGAGAGACGGACGGAGAGAGAGAGAGAGAGAGACGGACGGAGAGAGAGAGAGAGACGGACGGAGAGTGACGGACGGAGAGAGAGAGGGAGAGGGACGGAGAGAGAGAGAGACGGACGGAGAGAGAGAGGGAGAGGGACGGAGAGAGAGAGAGAGACGGACGGAGAGAGAGAGACGGACGGAGAGAGAGAGAGAGACGGACGGAGAGAGAGAGAGACGGACAGAGAGAGAGAGACGGACGGAGAGTGACGGACGGAGAGAGAGAGGGAGACGGACGGAGAGAGAGAGAGAGACGGACGGAGAGAGAGAGGGAGAGATGGACAGAGAGAGAGAGGGAGAGATGGACGGAGAGAGAGAGAGAGACGGACGGAGAGAGAGAGAGACGGAAGGAGAGAGAGAGAGAGACGGACGGAGAGAGAGACGGACGGAGAGAGAGAGACGGACGGAGAGAGAGAGAGACGGACGGAGAGAGAGAGGGAGAGATGGACGGAGAGAGAGAGAGAGACGGACGGAGAGAGAGAGAGACGGCAGGAGAGAGAGACGGACGGAGAGAGAGACTGACAGAGAGAGAGAGAGAGAGACGAGCGGAGAGAGAGAGAGACGGAAGGAGAGAGAGAGAGACGGACGGAGAGAGAGAGGGAGAGATGGACGGAGAGAGAGAGGGAGACGGACGGAGAGAGAGAGAGAGAGAAGGACGGAGAGAGAGGGAAACGGATGTAGAGAGGGAGACGAGCGGAGAGAGAGAGAGAGACGGACGGAGAGAGAGAGACGGATGGAGAGAGAGGGAGGCGGACGGAGAGAGAGAGACGGACGGAGAGAAAGAGAGATGGACGGAGTGAGAGAGAGACGGATTGAGAGAGAGAGAGACGGATTGAGAGAGAGAGAGAGAAGGACGGAGAGAGAGAGAGAGAAGGACGGAGAGAGAGGGAGACGGATGTAGAGAGGGAGACGGACGGAGAGAGAGAGACGGACGGAGAGAGGGAGACGAACGGAGAGAGAGAGACGGACGGAGAGAAAGAGAGATGGACGGAGAGAGAGAGAGACGGACGGAGAGAGAGAGAGAGAGACGAACAGAGAGAGAGAGAGAGAGAGACGGACGGAGAGAGAGAGGGAGAGGGACGGAGAGAGAGAGAGACGGACGGAGAGAGAGAGACGGACGGAGAGAGCGAGAGAGACGGACGGAGAGAGACGGACGGAGAGAGAGAGAGACGGAAGGATAGAGAGAGAGAGACGGACGGAGAGAGAGAGAGACGGAAGGATAGAGAGAGAGAGACGGACGGAGAGAGAGAGGGAGAGGGACGGAGAGAGAGAGAGACGGACGGAGAGAGAGAGGGAGAGGGACGGAGAGAGAGAGAGACGGACGGAGAGAGAGAGACGGACGGAGAGAGCGAGAGAGACGGACGGAGAGAGAGAGAGACGGAAGGATAGAGAGAGAGAGACGGACGGAGAGAGAGAGAGACGGAAGGATAGAGAGAGAGAGACGGACGGAGAGAGAGAGACGGACGGAGAGAGGGAGACGAACGGAGAGAGAGAGAGACGGACGGAGAGAGAGAGACGGACGGAGAGAGAGAGACGGACGGAGAGAGAGAGACGGACGGAGAGAGAGAGACGGACGGAGAGAAAAAGAGGTGGACGGAGAGAGAGAGATGGACGGAGAGAGAGAGAGAGACGGATGGAGAGAGAGAGAGAGACGGATTGAGAGAGAGAGACGGACGGAGAGAGAGTCGGATTGAGAGAGAGAGACGGACGGAGAGAGGGAGACGAACGGAGAGAGAGAGACGGACGGAGAGAAAGAGAGATGGACGGAGAGAGAGAGAGACGGACGGAGAGAGGGAGACGAATGGAGAGAGAGGGAGACGGACGGAGAGAGAGGGAGACGGATGGAGAGAGAGGGAGACGGACGGAGAGAGAGAGAGACGGACGGAGAGAGAGAGACGGACGGAGAGTGACGGACGGAGAGAGAGAGGGAGACGGACGGAGAGAGTGAGGGAGAGGGACGGAGAGAGAGAGACGGACGGAGAGAGAGAGAGAGACAGACGGAGAGAGAGAGAGACGGACGGAGAGTGACGGACGGAGAGAAAGAGGGAGAGGGACGGAGAGAGAGGGAGACGGATGGAGAGAGAGGGAGACGGACGGAGAAAGAGAGAGAGACGGACGGAGAGAGAGAGACGGACGGAGAGTGACGGACGGAGAGAGAGAGGGAGACGGACGGAGAGAGTGAGGGAGAGGTACGGAGAGAGAGAGACGGACGGAGAGAGAGAGTGAGACAGACGGAGAGAGAGAGAGACAGACGGAGAGTGACGGACGGGGAGAGAGAGGGAGAGGGACGGAGAGAGAGGGAGACGGATGGAGAGAGAGAGACGAACGGAGAGAGAGAGAGACGGACGGAGAGAGAGAGACGGACAGAGAGAGAGAGACGGACGGAGAGAGAGAGATGGATGGAGAGAGAGAGACGGACGGGGAGAGAGACGGACGGGGAGAGAGAGGGAGAGGGACGGAGAGAGAGGGAGACGGATGGAGAGAGAGAGACGAACGGAGAGAGAGAGAGATGGACGGAGAGAGAGAGACGGACAGAGAGAGAGAGAGACGGACGGAGAGAGAGAGATGGATGGAGAGAGAGAGACGGACGGGGAGAGAGACGGACGGGGAGAGAGAGAGAGACGGACGGGGAGAGAGACGGACGGAGAGAGAGAGAGACGGACGGGGAGAGAGACGGACGGAGAGAGAGAGAGACGGACAGAGAGGGAGACGGACGCAGAGAGAGAGAGACGGACAGAGAGGGAGAGATGGATGGAGAGAGAGAGACGGACGGGGAGAGAGACAGACGGAGAGAGAGACGGACGGAGAGAGAGAGAGACGGACAGAGAGGGAGAGAGAGAGACGGACGGAGAGAGAGAGATGGACGGAGAGAGAGAGATGGACGGAGAGAGAGAGACGGACGGAGAGAGAGAGACGGACGGAGAGAGAGAGAGACGGACGGAGAGAGAGAGATGGATGGAGAGAGAGAGACGGACGGGGAGAGAGACGGACGGGGAGAGGGAGAGGGACGGAGAGAGAGGGAGACGGATGGAGAGAGAGAGACGAACGGAGAGAGAGAGACGGACGGAGAGAGAGAGACGGACAGAGAGAGAGAGAGACGGACGGAGAGAGAGAAATGGATGGAGAGAGAGAGACGGACGGGGAGAGAGACGGACGGGGAGAGAGAGAGAGACGGACGGGGAGAGAGACGGACGGAGAGAGAGAGAGACGGACGGGGAGAGACACGGACGGAGAGAGAGAGAGACGGACAGAGCGGGAGACGGACGCAGAGAGAGAGAGACGGACAGAGAGGGAGAGATGGATGGAGAGAGAGAGAGAGACGGACGGAGAGAGAGAGAGATGGACGGAGAGAGAGAGATGGACGGTGAGAGAGAGACGAACAGAGAGAGAGAGAGACGGATGGAGAGAGAGAGAGAGACGGATGGAGAGAGAGAGAGACGGACGGAGAGAGAGAGAGATGGACGGAGAGAGAGACGGATTGAGAGAGAGAGACGGACGGAGAGAGGGAGACGAACGGAGAGAGAGAGCCGGACGGAGAGAAAGAGAGATGGACGGAGAGAGAGAGAGACGGACGGAGAGAGGGAGACGAACAGAGAGAGAGAGAGAGACGGACGGAGAGAGAGAGAGACGGACGGAGAGAGTGAGGGAGAGGGACGGAGAGAGAGGGAGACGGATGGAGAGAGAGAGAGACGGACGGAGCGAGAGAGACGGACGGAGAGGGAGACGGACGGAGAGAGAGAGGGAGAGATGGACGGAGAGAGAGAGACGGACGGAGAGAGAGAGAGACGGAAGGAGAGAGAGAGACGGACGGAGAGAGAGAGAGACGGAAGGATAGAGAGAGAGAGACGGACGGAGAGAGAGAGAGACGGAAGGATAGAGAGAGAGAGACGGACGGAGAGAGAGAGAGACGGAAGGATAGAGAGAGAGAGACGGACGGAGAGAGTGACGGACGGAGAGAGAGAGACGGACGGAGAGAGAGAGACGGACGGAGAGAGAGAGAGACGGACGGAGAGAGAGAGACGGACGGAGAGAAAGAGAGATGGACGGAGAGAGAGAGATGGATGGAGAGAGGGAGATGAACGGAGAGAAAGAGAGATGGACGGAGAGAGAGAGAGACGGACGGAGAGAGGGAGACGAACGGAGAGAGAGAAAGAGAGACGGACGGAGAGAGTGAGACGGACGGAGAGAGAGAGAGAGACGGACGGAGAGTGACGGACGGAGAGAGAGAGAGACGGACGGAGAGAGAGAGAGACGGATGGAGGGAGAGAGAGACGGATGGAGAGAGAGAAACGGACGGAGAGAGAGAGAGACGGACGGAGAGAGAGAGAGAGACGGACGGAGAGAGAGAGATGGACGGAGAGAGAGAGACGGACGGAGAGAGAGAGACGGACGGAGAGAGAGAGACGGACGGAGAGAGAGGGAGACGGACAGAGAGAGAGAGAGAGAGATGGACGGAGAGAGAGAGACGGACGGAGAGAGAGAGACGGACGGAGAGAGAGAGAGAGAGAGATGGACGGAGAGAGAGAGACGGACGGAGAGAGAGAGACGGACGGAGAGAGAGACGGACGGAGAGAGAGAGAGACGAACGGAGAGAGAGAGACGAACGGAGATAGAGAGAGAGAGACGGATGGAGAGAGAGAGATGGACGGAGAGAGAGAGACGGACGGAGAGAGAGAGACGGACGGAGAGAGAGAGAGACGGACGGAGAGAGAGAGACGAACGGAGAGAGAGACGGACGGAGAGAGAGAGATGGACGGAGAGAGAGAGAGACGAACGGAGAGAGAGAGAGATGGACGGAGAGAGAGACGAACGGAGAGAGAGATAGGGAGACGGACGGAGAGAGAGAGACGGACGGAGAGAGAGAGAGAGAGAGACGGACGGAGTGAGAGAGACGGACGGAGAGAGAGGGAGACGGACAGAGAGAGAGAGAGAGAGACGGACGGAGAGAGAGAGATGGACGGAGAGAGAGAGACTGACGGAGGGAGAGAGATGGACGGAGAGAGAGAGACGGACGGAGAGAGAGAGAGAGACGGACGGAGAGAGAGAGACGGACGGAGAGAGAGGGAGACGGACAGAGAGAGAGAGAGAGAGACGGACGGAGAGAGAGAGATGGACGGAGAGAGAGAGATGGACGGAGAGAGAGAGACGGACGGAGAGAGAGAGACGGACGGAGAGAGAGAGAGAGAGAGATGGACGGAGAGAGAGAGAGAGAGAGACGGACGGAGAGAGAGAGACGGACGGAGAGAGAGACGGACGGAGAGAGAGAGAGACGGACGGAGAGAGAGAGAGAGAGACGGACGGAGAGAGAGAGATGGACGGAGAGAGAGGGAGACGGACAGAGAGAGAGAGAGACGGACGGAGAGAGAGAGACGGACGGAGAGAGAGAGACGGACGGAGAGAGAGCGACGGACGGAGAGAGAGGGAGACGGACAGAGAGAGAGAGAGAGACGGACGGAGAGAGAGAGACGGACGGAGAGAGAGAGACGGACGGAGAGAGAGAGAGAGAGAGACGGACGGAGAGAGAGAGACGGACGGAGAGAGAGAGAGAGAGACGGATGGAGAGAGAGAGATGGACGGAGAGAGAGAGACGGACGGAGAGAGAGAGACGGACGGAGAGAGAGAGAGACGGACGGAGAGAGAGAGACGAACGGAGAGAGAGACGGACGGAGAGAGAGAGATGGACGGAGAGAGAGAGAGACGAACGGAGAGAGAGAGAGATGGACGGAGAGAGAGACGAACGGAGAGAGAGAGAGGGAGACGGACGGAGAGAGAGAGACGGACGGAGAGAGAGAGAGAGAGAGACGGACGGAGTGAGAGAGACGGACGGAGAGAGAGGGAGACGGACAGAGAGAGAGAGAGAGAGACGGACTGAGAGAGAGAGATGGACGGAGAGAGAGAGACTGACGGAGGGAGAGAGATGGACGGAGAGAGAGAGACGGACGGAGAGAGAGAGAGAGAGAGACGGACGGAGAGAGAGAGACGGACGGAGAGAGAGGGAGACGGACAGAGAGAGAGAGAGAGAGACGGACGGAGAGAGAGAGATGGACGGAGAGAGAGAGATGGACGGAGAGAGAGAGACGGACGGAGAGAGAGAGACGGACGGAGAGAGAGAGAGAGAGAGATGGACGGAGAGAGAGAGAGAGAGAGACGGACGGAGAGAGAGAGACGGACGGAGAGAGAGACGGACGGAGAGAGAGAGAGACGGACGGAGAGAGAGAGAGAGAGAGACGGACGGAGAGAGAGAGATGGACGGAGAGAGAGGGAGACGGACAGAGAGAGAGAGAGACGGACGGAGAGAGAGAGACGGACGGAGAGAGAGAGACGGACGGAGAGAGAGCGACGGACGGAGAGAGAGGGAGACGGACAGAGAGAGAGAGAGAGACGGACGGAGAGAGAGAGACGGACGGAGAGAGAGAGACGGACGGAGAGAGAGAGAGAGAGAGACGGACGGAGAGAGAGAGACGGACGGAGAGAGAGAGACGGACGGAGAGAGAGGGAGACGGACAGAGAGAGAGAGAGAGACGGACGGAGAGAGAGAGACGGACGGAGAGAGAGACGGACGGAGAGAGAGAGAGAGAGAGACGGATGGAGAGAGAGAGACGGACGGAGAGAGAGAGACGGACGGAGAGAGAGACGGACGGAGAGAGAGAGAGACGGACGGAGAGAGAGAGACGGACGGAGAGAGAGGGAGACGGACAGAGAGAGAGAGAGACGGACGGAGAGAGAGAGAGAGAGAGACGGACGGAGAGAGAGAGAGATGGACGGAGAGAGAGAGATGGACGGAGAGAGAGACTGACGGAGGGAGAGAGAGAGAAGGACGGAGAGAGAGGGAGACGGACAGAGAGAGAGAGAGACGGACGGAGAGAGAGAGACGGACGGAGAGAGAGAGACGGACTGAGAGAGAGAGAGAGAGAGACGGACGGAGAGAGAGAGACGGACGGAGAGAGAGAGACGGACGGAGAGAGAGGGAGACGGACAGAGAGAGAGAGAGAGACGGACGGAGAGAGAGAGACGGACGGAGAGAGAGAGACGGACTGAGAGAGAGAGAGAGAGAGACGGACGGAGAGAGAGAGACGGACGGAGAGAGAGAGACGGACGGAGAGAGAGGGAGACGGACAGAGAGAGAGAGAGAGACGGACGGAGAGAGAGAGACGGACGGAGAGAGAGAGACGGACGGAGAGAGAGAGAGAGAGAGACGGATGGAGAGAGAGAGACGGACGGAGAGAGAGAGACGGACGGAGAGAGAGACGGACGGAGAGAGAGAGAGACGGACGGAGAGAGAGAGAGACGGACGGAGAGAGAGGGAGACGGACAGAGAGAGAGAGAGACGGACGGAGAGAGAGAGAGAGAGAGACGGACGGAGAGAGAGAGAGATGGACGGAGAGAGAGAGATGGACGGAGAGAGAGACTGACGGAGGGAGAGAGAGAGAAGGACGGAGAGAGAGAGAAGGACGGAGAGAGAGACTGACGGAGGGAGAGAGAGAGAAGGACGGAGAGAGAGAGAAGGACGGAGAGAGAGACTGACGGAGGGAGAGAGAGAGAAGGACGGAGAGAGAGAGAAGGACGGAGAGAGAGACTGACGGACGGAGAGAGAGAGGTGGACGGAGAGAGAGATTGACGGAGGGAGAGAGCGAGAAGGACGGAGAGAGAGACTGACGGAGGGAGAGAGGGAGAGACAGAAGGGGAGAGAGAGGCAGTCGGACGGAGAGGGAGAGACGGACGGAGAGAGACGGACGGAGAGAGAGGGAGATGGACGGAGAGAAAGAGAGAGGTGGACGGAGAGAGAGAGAGACACACGGATGGAGAGAGAGAGAGAGACGGACGGAGAGTGAGGGAGACAGAAGGAGAGAGAGAGATGGATGGAGAGAGAGAGACGGGCGGAGAGAGATGGAGAGAGAGAGATGGAGAGAGAGAGATGGAGAGAGAGAGACGGACGGAGAGAGAGAGAGAGAGAGAGAGACGGAGAGAGAGAGATGGAGAGAGAGAGACGGACGGAGAGAGAGAGACGGACGGAGAGAGAGAGACGAACGTTGAGAAAGAGAGATGGACGGAGAGAGAGAGAGACGAATGGAGAGAGAGAGAGACGGACGGAGAGAAAGAGAGATGGACGGAGAGAGAGAGACGGACGGAGAGAGGGAGACAGACGGAGAGAAAGAGAGATGGACGGAGAGAGAGAGGGAGAGACGGACGGAGAGAGGGAGACGAACGGAGAGAGAGAAAGAGATACGGACGGAGAGAGAGGGTCGGATGGAGAGAGAGAGAGACGGACGGAGAGAGAGATAGAGACGGACGGAGAGAGGGAGACGACCGAAGAGAGAGAGAGACGGACGGAGAGAGAGAGACGAATGGAGAGAGAGAGAGACGGACGGAGAGAGAGAAATGGATGGAGAGAGAGAGACGGACGGGGAGAGAGACGGACGGGGAGAGAGAGAGAGACGGACGGGGAGAGAGACGGACGGAGAGAGAGAGAGACGGACGGGGAGAGACACGGACGGAGAGAGAGAGAGACGGACAGAGCGGGAGACGGACGCAGAGAGAGAGAGACGGACAGAGAGGGAGAGATGGATGGAGAGAGAGAGAGAGACGGACGGAGAGAGAGAGAGATGGACGGAGAGAAAGAGAGATGGACGGAGAGAGAGAGACGGACGGAGAGAGGGAGACAGACGGAGAGAAAGAGAGATGGACGGAGAGAGAGAGGGAGAGACGGACGGAGAGAGGGAGACGAACGGAGAGAGAGAAAGAGATACGGACGGAGAGAGAGGGTCGGATGGAGAGAGAGAGAGACGGACGGAGAGAGAGAGGGAGACGGACGGAGAGAGGGAGACGACCGAAGAGAGAGAGAGACGGACGGAGAGAGAGAGACGAATGGAGAGAGAGAGAGACGGACGGAGAGAGAGAGAGACGGATGGAGAGAGAGAGACGAATGGAGAGAGAGAGAGACGGACGGAGAGAGAGAGAGACGGATGGAGAGAAAGAGAGAGACGGATTGAGAGAGAGAGACGGACGGAGAGAGGGAGACGAATGGAGAGAGAGAGAGAGGGACGGAGAGAGAGAGAGACGGACGGAGAGAGGGAGACGAACAGAGAGAGAGAAAGAGAGATGGACGGAGAGAGAGAGAGACGGAAGGAGAGAGAGGGAGACGGACGGAGAGAGGGAGACGACCGAAGAGAGAGAGAGACGGATGGAGAGAGAGAGAGAGACGGATTGAGAGAGAGAGAGACGGACGGAGAGAGAGAGACGGACGGAGAGACGGAGACGAACGGAGAGAGAGAGACGGACGGAGAGAGAGAGACGGACGGAGAGAGAGAGAGACGGAAGGAGAGAGAGGGAGACGGACGGAGAGAGGGAGACGACCGAAGAGAGAGAGAGACGGATGGAGAGAGAGAGAGAGACGGATTGAGAGAGAGAGAGACGGACGGAGAGAGAGAGACGGACGGAGAGAGAGAGATGGACGGAGAGAGAGAGAGAGAGAGACGGACGGAGAGAGAGAGACGGACGGATAGAGAGACGGACGGAGAGAGAGAGAGACGGACGGAGAGAGAGAGAGAGAGACGGACGGAGAGAGAGAGATGGACGGAGAGAGAGGGAGACGGACAGAGAGAGAGAGAGACGGACGGAGAGAGAGAGACGGACGGAGAGAGAGAGACGGACGGAGAGAGAGCGACGGACGGAGAGAGAGGGAGACGGACAGAGAGAGAGAGAGAGACGGACGGAGAGAGAGAGACGGACGGAGAGAGAGAGACGGACGGAGAGAGAGAGAGAGAGAGACGGACGGAGAGAGAGAGACGGACGGAGAGAGAGAGAGAGAGACGGATGGAGAGAGAGAGATGGACGGAGAGAGAGAGACGGACGGAGAGAGAGAGACGGACGGAGAGAGAGAGAGACGGACGGAGAGAGAGAGACGAACGGAGAGAGAGACGGACGGAGAGAGAGAGATGGACGGAGAGAGAGAGAGACGAACGGAGAGAGAGAGAGATGGACGGAGAGAGAGACGAACGGAGAGAGAGAGAGGGAGACGGACGGAGAGAGAGAGACGGACGGAGAGAGAGAGAGAGAGAGACGGACGGAGTGAGAGAGACGGACGGAGAGAGAGGGAGACGGACAGAGAGAGAGAGAGAGAGACGGACTGAGAGAGAGAGATGGACGGAGAGAGAGAGACTGACGGAGGGAGAGAGATGGACGGAGAGAGAGAGACGGACGGAGAGAGAGAGAGAGAGAGACGGACGGAGAGAGAGAGACGGACGGAGAGAGAGGGAGACAGACAGAGAGAGAGAGAGAGAGACGGACGGAGAGAGAGAGATGGACGGAGAGAGAGAGATGGACGGAGAGAGAGAGACGGACGGAGAGAGAGAGACGGACGGAGAGAGAGAGAGAGAGAGATGGACGGAGAGAGAGAGAGAGAGAGACGGACGGAGAGAGAGAGACGGACGGAGAGAGAGACGGACGGAGAGAGAGAGAGACGGACGGAGAGAGAGAGAGAGAGAGACGGACGGAGAGAGAGAGATGGACGGAGAGAGAGGGAGACGGACAGAGAGAGAGAGAGACGGACGGAGAGAGAGAGACGGACGGAGAGAGAGAGACGGACGGAGAGAGAGCGACGGACGGAGAGAGAGGGAGACGGACAGAGAGAGAGAGAGAGACGGACGGAGAGAGAGAGACGGACGGAGAGAGAGAGACGGACGGAGAGAGAGAGAGAGAGAGACGGACGGAGAGAGAGAGACGGACGGAGAGAGAGAGACGGACGGAGAGAGAGGGAGACGGACAGAGAGAGAGAGAGAGACGGACGGAGAGAGAGAGACGGACGGAGAGAGAGACGGACGGAGAGAGAGAGAGAGAGAGACGGATGGAGAGAGAGAGACGGACGGAGAGAGAGAGACGGACGGAGAGAGAGACGGACGGAGAGAGAGAGAGACGGACGGAGAGAGAGAGACGGACGGAGAGAGAGGGAGACGGACAGAGAGAGAGAGAGACGGACGGAGAGAGAGAGAGAGAGAGACGGACGGAGAGAGAGAGAGATGGACGGAGAGAGAGAGATGGACGGAGAGAGAGACTGACGGAGGGAGAGAGAGAGAAGGACGGAGAGAGAGGGAGACGGACAGAGAGAGAGAGAGACGGACGGAGAGAGAGAGACGGACGGAGAGAGAGAGACGGACGGAGAGAGAGCGACGGACGGAGAGAGAGGGAGACGGACAGAGAGAGAGAGAGAGACGGACGGAGAGAGAGAGACGGACGGAGAGAGAGAGACGGACGGAGAGAGAGAGAGAGAGAGACGGACGGAGAGAGAGAGACGGACGGAGAGAGAGAGACGGACGGAGAGAGAGGGAGACGGACAGAGAGAGAGAGAGAGACGGACGGAGAGAGAGAGACGGACGGAGAGAGAGAGACGGACGGAGAGAGAGAGAGAGAGAGACGGATGGAGAGAGAGAGACGGACGGAGAGAGAGAGACGGACGGAGAGAGAGACGGACGGAGAGAGAGAGAGACGGACGGAGAGAGAGAGACGGACGGAGAGAGAGGGAGACGGACAGAGAGAGAGAGAGACGGACGGAGAGAGAGAGAGAGAGAGACGGACGGAGAGAGAGAGAGATGGACGGAGAGAGAGAGATGGACGGAGAGAGAGACTGACGGAGGGAGAGAGAGAGAAGGACGGAGAGAGAGAGAAGGACGGAGAGAGAGACTGACGGAGGGAGAGAGAGAGAAGGACGGAGAGAGAGAGAAGGACGGAGAGAGAGACTGACGGAGGGAGAGAGAGAGAAGGACGGAGAGAGAGAGAAGGACGGAGAGAGAGACTGACGGACGGAGAGAGAGAGGTGGACGGAGAGAGAGATTGACGGAGGGAGAGAGCGAGAAGGACGGAGAGAGAGACTGACGGAGGGAGAGAGGGAGAGACAGAAGGGGAGAGAGAGGCAGTCGGACGGAGAGGGAGAGACGGACGGAGAGAGACGGACGGAGAGAGAGGGAGATGGACGGAGAGAAAGAGAGAGGTGGACGGAGAGAGAGAGAGACACACGGATGGAGAGAGAGAGAGAGACGGACGGAGAGTGAGGGAGACAGAAGGAGAGAGAGAGATGGATGGAGAGAGAGAGACGGGCGGAGAGAGATGGAGAGAGAGAGATGGAGAGAGAGAGATGGAGAGAGAGAGACGGACGGAGAGAGAGAGAGAGAGAGAGAGACGGAGAGAGAGAGATGGAGAGAGAGAGACGGACGGAGAGAGAGAGACGGACGGAGAGAGAGAGACGAACGTTGAGAAAGAGAGATGGACGGAGAGAGAGAGAGACGAATGGAGAGAGGGAGAGACGGATGGAGAGAAAGAGAGATGGACGGAGAGAGAGAGACGGACGGAGAGAGGGAGACAGACGGAGAGAAAGAGAGATGGACGGAGAGAGAGAGGGAGAGACGGACGGAGAGAGGGAGACGAACGGAGAGAGAGAAAGAGATACGGACGGAGAGAGAGGGTCGGATGGAGAGAGAGAGAGACGGACGGAGAGAGAGAGGGAGACGGACGGAGAGAGGGAGACGACCGAAGAGAGAGAGAGACGGACGGAGAGAGAGAGACGAATGGAGAGAGAGAGAGACGGACGGAGAGAGAGAGAGACGGATGGAGAGAGAGAGACGAATGGAGAGAGAGAGAGACGGACGGAGAGAGAGAGAGACGGATGGAGAGAAAGAGAGAGACGGATTGAGAGAGAGAGACGGACGGAGAGAGGGAGACGAATGGAGAGAGAGAGAGAGGGACGGAGAGAGAGAGAGACGGACGGAGAGAGGGAGACGAACAGAGAGAGAGAAAGAGAGATGGACGGAGAGAGAGAGAGACGGAAGGAGAGAGAGGGAGACGGACGGAGAGAGGGAGACGACCGAAGAGAGAGAGAGACGGATGGAGAGAGAGAGAGAGACGGATTGAGAGAGAGAGAGACGGACGGAGAGAGAGAGACGGACGGAGAGACGGAGACGAACGGAGAGAGAGAGACGGACGGAGAGAGAGAGACGGACGGAGAGAGAGAGAGACGGACGGAGAGAGAGAGACGAACGGAGAGAAAGAGAGATGGACGGAGAGAAAGAGAGACGGACGGAGAGAGAGGGAGACGAACGGAGAGAGAGAGACGGACGAAGAGAGAGGGAGATACGGACGGAGAGAGAGAGACGGACGGAGAGAAAGAGTCGGATGGAGAGAGAGAGAGACGGACGGAGAGAGAGAGGGGGAGACGGACGGAGAGAGAGAGACCGACGGAGAGAGAGAGACGGACGGAGAGAGAGGGTCGGATGGAGAGAGAGGGAGACGGACGGAGAGAGAGAGACGGACGGAGAGAGGGAGACGGACGGAGAGAGAGGGTCGGATGGAGAGAGAGAGAGACGGACGGAGAGAGAGAGACCGACGGAGAGAGAGAGAGAGACGGACGGAGAGAGAGGGTCGGATGGAGATAGAGGGAGACGGACGGAGAGAGAGAGACGGACGGAGAGAGAGAGACGGACGGAGAGAGGGAGACGACCGAAGAGAGAGAGAGACGGATGGAGAGAGAGAGAGAGACGGAGAGAGAGAGGGAGACGGACGGAGAGAGAGAGAGACGGACGGTGAGAATGAGAGATGGACGGAGAGAGAGAGAGACGGACGGAGAGAATGAGAGATGGACGGAGAGAGAGAGAGACGGACGGAGAGAGAGAGACGGACGGAGAGAGGGAGACGAACGGAGAGAGAGAGAGACGGACGGAGAGAGAGAGACGGACGGAGAGAGAGAGAGACGGACGTAGAGAGAGAGAGAGAGACGGACAGAGAGAGGGAGACGGACGGAGAGAGAGGGAGACGGGCGGAGAGAGGGAGACGAACGCAGAGAGAGAGAGACGGACGGAGAGAGAGAGACGGACGGAGAGAGAGGGAGACGGACGGATAGAGGGAGACAATCGCAGAGAGAGAGAGACGGACGGAGAGAGGGAGACGAACGGAGAGAGAGAGACGGACGAAGAGAGAGAGACGGACGGAGAGAAAGAGTCGGATGGAGAGAGAGAGAGACGGACGGAGAGAGAGAGGGAGAGACGGACGGAGAGAGAGAGACCGACGGAGAGAGAGAGAGACGGACTGAGAGAGAGGGTCGGATGGAGAGAGAGGGAGACGGACGGAGAGAGAGAGACCGACGGAGAGAGAGACGGACGGAGAGAGGGAGATGACCGAAGAGAGAGAGAGACGGACGGAGAGAGGGAGACGGACGGAGAGAAAGAGTCGGATGGAGAGAGAGAGAGACGGACGGAGAGAGAGAGACCGACGGAGAGAGAGAGAGAGACGGACGGAGAGAGAGGGTCGGATGGAGAGAGAGGGAGACGGACGGAGAGAGAGAGACCGACGGAGAGAGAGACGGACAGAGAGAGGGAGACGACCGAAGAGAGAGAGAGACGGATGGAGAGAGAGAGAGAGACGGATTGAGAGAGAGAGACAGACGGAGAGAGGGAGATGAACGGGGAGAAAGAGAGATGGACGGAGAGAGAGAGAGAGACGGAGAGAGAGAGGGAGACGGACGGAGAGAGAGAGAGACGGACGGAGAGAATGAGAGATGGACGGAGAGAGAGAGAGACGGACGGAGAGAATGAGAGACGGACGGAGAGAGGGAGACGAACGGAGAGAGAGAGAGACGGACGGAGAGAGAGAGACGGACGGAGAGAGAGAGAGAGACGGACGTAGAGAGAGAGAGAGAGACGGACAGAGAGAGGGAGACGGACGGAGAGAGAGGGAGACGGACGGAGAGAGGGAGACGGACGGAGAGAGAGAGAGACGGACGGAGAGAGGGAGACGGACGGAGAGAGAGAGAGACGGATGGAGAGAGAGAGAGACGGACGGAGAGAGAGGGAGACGGACGGAGGGAGAGAGACGGACGGAGAGAAAGAGAGATGGACGGAGAGAGAGAGAGACGGATGGAGAGAGAGAGACGGATTGAGAGAGAGAGACGGACGGAGAGAGGGAGACAAACGGAGAGAGAGAGACAGACGGAGAGAAAGAGAGATGGACGGAGAGAGAGAGAGACGGACGGAGAGAGGGAGACGAACGGAGAGAGAGAGACGGACGGAGAGAACGAGAGACGGATGGAGAGAGAGAGAGACGGACGGAGAGAGGGAGACGAACGGAGAGAGAGACAGATGGTCGGAGAGAGAGAGAGACGGATTGAGAGAGAGACACGGACGGTGAGAGAGAGAGAGACGGACGGAGAGAGAGAGAGACGGACGTAGACAGAGAGACGGACGGAGAGAGAGAGACGGACAGAGAGAAAGAGAGATGGACGGAGGGAGAGAGAGACGGACGGAGAGAGAGAGACGGACGGAGAGAGAGAGACGGACGAACAGAGAGAGACGGACAGAGAGAAAGAGAGATGGACGGAGAGAGAGAGAGACGGATGGAGAGAGAGAGAGAGACGGACGGAGAGAGAGAGAGAGACGGATTGAGAGAGAGAGACGGACGGAGAGAGAGAGAGACGGACGGAGAGAGAGAGAGACGGATGGAGAGAGAGAGACGGACGGAGAGAGAGAGAGAAGGACAGAGAGAGAGACGGACAGAGCGAGAGAGGGAGAGACGGACAGAGAGAGAGAGACGGACGGAGGGAGAGGGAGACGGACGGAGAGAGGGAGACGGACGGAGAGAGAGGGTCGGATGGAGAGAGAGAGAGACGGACGGAGAGAGAGAGACCGACGGAGAGAGAGAGAGAGACGGACGGAGAGAGAGGGTCGGATGGAGATAGAGGGAGACGGACGGAGAGAGAGAGACCGACGGAGAGGGAGAGACGGACGGAGAGAGGGAGACGACCGAAGAGAGAGAGAGACGGATGGAGAGAGAGAGAGAGACGGAGAGAGAGAGGGAGACGGACGGAGAGAGAGGGAGACGGACGGAGAGAATGAGAGATGGACGGAGAGAGAGAGAGACGGACGGAGAGAATGAGAGATGGACGGAGAGAGAGAGAGACGGACGGAGAGAGAGAGACGGACGGAGAGAGGGAGACGAACGGAGAGAGAGAGAGACGGACGGAGAGAGAGAGACGGACGGAGAGAGAGAGAGATGGACGTAGAGAGAGAGAGAGACGGACAGAGAGAGGGAGACGGACGGAGAGAGAGGGAGACGGGCGGAGAGAGGGAGACGAACGCAGAGAGAGAGAGACGGACGGAGAGAGAGAGACGGACGGAGAGAGAGGGAGACGGACGGAGAGAGGGAGACGAACGCAGAGAGAGAGAGACGGACGGAGAGAGGGAGACGAACGGAGAGAGAGAGACGGACGAAGAGAGAGAGACGGACGGAGAGAAAGAGTCGGATGGAGAGAGAGAGAGACGGACGGAGAGAGAGAGGGAGAGACGGACGGAGAGAGAGAGACCGACGGAGAGAGAGAGAGAGACGGACTGAGAGAGAGGGTCGGATGGAGAGAGAGGGAGACGGACGGAGAGAGAGAGACCGACGGAGAGAGAGACGGACGGAGAGAGGGAGACGACCGAAGAGAGAGAGAGACGGACGGAGAGAGGGAGACGGACGGAGAGAAAGAGTCGGATGGAGAGAGAGAGAGACGGACGGAGAGCGAGAGGGAGAGACGGACGGAGAGAGAGAGACCGACGGAGAGAGAGAGAGAGACGGACGGAGAGAGAGGGTCGGATGGAGAGAGAGGGAGACGGACGGAGAGAGAGAGACCGACGGAGAGAGAGAGACGGACGGAGAGAGGGAGACGACCGAAGAGAGAGAGAGACGGATGGAGAGAGAGAGAGAGACGGATTGAGAGAGAGAGACAGACGGAGAGAGGGAGATGAACGGGGAGAAAGAGAGATGGACGGAGAGAGAGAGAGAGACGGAGAGAGAGAGGGAGACGGACGGAGAGAGAGAGAGACGGACGGAGAGAATGAGAGATGGACGGAGAGAGAGAGAGACGGACGGAGAGAATGAGAGACGGACGGAGAGAGGGAGACGAACGGAGAGAGAGAGAGACGGACGGAGAGAGAGAGACGGACGGAGAGAGAGAGAGAGACGGACGTAGAGAGAGAGAGAGAGACGGACAGAGAGAGGGAGACGGACGGAGAGAGAGGGAGACGGACTGAGAGAGGGAGACGGACGGAGAGAGAGAGAGACGGACGGAGAGAGGGAGACGGACGGAGAGAGAGAGAGACGGATGGAGAGAGAGAGAGACGGACGGAGAGAGAGGGAGACGGACGGAGGGAGAGAGACGGATGGAGAGAGAGAGACGGATTGAGAGAGAGAGACGGACGGAGAGAGGGAGACAAACGGAGAGAGAGAGACAGACGGAGAGAAAGAGAGATGGACGGAGAGAGAGAGAGACGGACGGAGAGAGGGAGACGAACGGAGAGAGAGAGACGGACGGAGAGAACGAGAGACGGATGGAGAGAGAGAGAGACGGACGGAGAGAGGGAGACGAACGGAGAGAGAGACAGATGGTCGGAGAGAGAGAGAGACGGATTGAGAGAGAGACACGGACGGTGAGAGAGAGAGAGACGGACGGAGAGAGAGAGAGACGGACGTAGACAGAGAGACGGACGGAGAGAGAGAGACGGACAGAGAGAAAGAGAGATGGACGGAGGGAGAGAGAGACGGACGGAGAGAGAGAGACGGACGGAGAGAGAGAGACGGACGAACAGAGAGAGACGGACAGAGAGAAAGAGAGATGGACGGAGAGAGAGAGAGACGGATGGAGAGAGAGAGAGAGACGGACGGAGAGAGAGAGAGAGACGGATTGAGAGAGAGAGACGGACGGAGAGAGAGAGAGACGGACGGAGAGAGAGAGAGACGGATGGAGAGAGAGAGACGGACGGAGAGAGAGAGAGAAGGACAGAGAGAGAGACGGACAGAGCGAGAGAGGGAGAGACGGACAGAGAGAGAGAGACGGACGGAGGGAGAGGGAGACGGACGGAGAGAGAGAGAGATGGACGGAGAGAGAGAGAGACGGACGGAGAGAGAGAGACGGATGGAGAGAGAGAGATAGACGGAGTGAGAGAGACGAACGGAGAGAGAGAGACGGACGGAGGGAGAGGGAGACGGACGGAGAGAGAGAGATGAACGGAGAGAGAGAGAGATGGACGCAGAGAGAGAGACGGACGGAGAGAGAGAGAGAGAGAGACGGATGGAGAGAGAGAGATGGACGGAGAGAGAGAGACGGACGGAGAGAGAGAGACGGACGGAGAGAGAGAGAGAGGTGGAAGGAGAGAGAGAGATGGACGGAGAGAGAGAGTCGGACGGAGAGAGAGACTGACGGAGGGAGAGAGGGAGAGACAGAAGGGGAGAGAGAGGCAGTCGGACGGAGAGGGAGAGACGGACGGAGAGAGACGGACGGAGAGAGAGGGAGATGGACAGAGAGAGAGAGATATGGACGGAGAGAGGGAAACGAACGGAGAGAGTGAGAGATGGACGGAGAGAGAGAGACGGACGGAGAGAAAGAGAGAGGTGGACGGAGAGAGAGAGAGATGGACGGAGAGAGAGATACGGACGGAGAGAGAGAGAGATGGACGGAGAGAGAGAGAGACACACGGATGGAGAGAGAGAGAGACAAAAGGAGAGAGAGAGACGGATGGAGAGAGAGAGACGGGCGGAGAGAGAGAGAGAGAGAGATGGAGAGAGAGAGACGGATGGAGAGAGGGAGATGGACGGAGAGAGAGACGGATGGAGAGAGAGAGATGGACGGAGAGAGAGAGACAGAGACGGATGGAGAGAGAGAGAGACAGATGGAGAGAGAGAGACGAATGGAGAGAGGGAGAGATGGACGGAGAGAGAGAGAGAGACGGAGAGAGAGAGACAGAGACGGATGGAGAGAGAGAGACGGACGGAGAGAGAGAGAGAGAGACGGACGGAGAGAGAGAGACAGAGACGGATGGAGAGAGAGAGAGACGGACAGAGAGAGAGAGAGAGAGACGAACGGAGAGAGAGAGACGGACGAAGAGAGAGAGACGGACGGAGAGAAAGAGTCGGATGGAGAGAGAGAGAGACGGACGGAGAGAGAGAGGGAGAGACGGACGGAGAGAGAGAGACCGACGGAGAGAGAGAGAGAGACGGACGGAGAGAGAGGGTCGGATGGAGAGAGAGGGAGACGGACGGAGAGAGAGAGACCGACGGAGAGAGAGACGGACGGAGAGAGGGAGACGACCGAAGAGAGAGAGAGACGGACGGAGAGAGGGAGACGGACGGAGAGAAAGAGTCGGATGGAGAGAGAGAGAGACGGACGGAGAGAGAGAGGGAGAGACGGACGGAGAGAGAGAGACCGACGGAGAGAGAGGGTCGGATGGAGAGAGAGGGAGACGGACGGAGAGAGAGAGACCGACGGAGAGAGAGGCGGACGGAGAGAGGGAGACGACCGAAGAGAGAGAGAGACGGATGGAGAGAGAGAGAGAGACGGAGAGAGAGAGGGAGACGGATGGAGAGAGGGAGATGAACGGGGAGAAAGAGAGATGGACGGAGAGAGAGAGAGAGACGGAGAGAGAGAGGGAGACGGACGGAGAGAGAGAGAGACGGACGGAGAGAATGAGAGATGGACGGAGAGAGAGAGAGACGGACGGAGAGAATGAGAGACGGACGGAGAGAGGAAGACGAACGGAGAGAGAGAGAGACGGACGGAGAGAGAGAGACGGACGGAGAGAGAGAGAGAGACGGACGTAGAGAGAGAGAGAGAGACGGACAGAGAGAGGGAGACAGACGGAGAGAGAGGGAGACGGACGGAGAGAGGGAGACGGACGGAGAGAGAGAGAGACGGACGGAGAGAGGGAGACGGACGGAGAGAGAGAGAGACGGATGGAGAGAGAGAGACGGACGGAGAGAGAGGGAGACGGACGGAGGGAGAGAGACGGACGGAGAGAAAGAGAGATGGACGGAGAGAGAGAGAGACGGATGGAGAGAGAGAGACGGATTGAGAGAGAGAGACGGACGGAGAGAGGGAGACAAACGGAGAGAGAGAGACAGACGGAGAGAAAGAGAGATGGACGGAGAGAGAGAGAGACGGACGGAGAGAGGGAGACGAACGGAGAGAGAGAGACGGACGGAGAGAACGAGAGACGGATGGAGAGAGAGAGAGACGGACGGAGAGAGGGAGACGAACGGAGAGAGAGACAGATGGTCGGAGAGAGAGAGAGACGGATTGAGAGAGAGACACGGACGGTGAGAGAGAGAGAGACGGACGGAGAGAGAGAGAGACGGACGTAGACAGAGAGACGGACGGAGAGAGAGAGACGGACAGAGAGAAAGAGAGATGGACGGAGGGAGAGAGAGACGGACGGAGAGAGAGAGACGGACGGAGAGAGAGAGACGGATGGAGAGAGAGAGAGAGACGGACGGAGAGAGAGAGAGAGACGGATTGAGAGAGAGAGACGGACGGAGAGAGAGAGAGACGGACGGAGAGAGAGAGAGACGGATGGAGAGACAGAGACGGACGGAGAGAGAGAGCGAAGGACAGAGAGAGAGACGGACAGAGCGAGAGAGGGAGAGACGGACCGAGAGAGAGAGACGGACGGAGGGAGAGAGACGGATGGAGAGAGAGAGATAGACGGAGTGAGAGAGACGGACGGAGAGAGAGAGACGGACGGAGGGAGAGGGAGACGGACGGAGAGAGAGAGATGAACGGAGAGAGAGAGAGATGGACGCAGAGAGAGAGACGGACGGAGAGAGAGAGAGAGAGAGACGGACGGAGAGAGAGAGATGGACGGAGAGAGAGAGACGGACGGAGAGAGAGAGACGGACGGAGAGAGAGAGAGAGGTGGAAGGAGAGAGAGAGATGGACGGAGAGAGAGAGTCGGACGGAGAGAGAGACTGACGGAGGGAGAGAGGGAGAGACAGAAGGGGAGAGAGAGGCAGTCGGACGGAGAGGGAGAGACGGACGGAGAGAGACGGACGGAGAGAGAGGGAGATGGACAGAGAGAGAGAGATATGGACGGAGAGAGGGAAACGAACGGAGAGAGTGAGAGATGGACGGAGAGAGAGAGACGGACGGAGAGAAAGAGAGAGGTGGACGGAGAGAGAGAGAGATGGACGGAGAGAGAGAGACGGACGGAGAGAGAGAGAGATGGACGGAGAGAGAGAGAGACACACGGATGGAGAGAGAGAGAGACAGAAGGAGAGAGAGAGACGGATGGAGAGAGAGAGACGGGCGGAGAGAGAGAGAGAGAGAGATGGAGAGAGAGAGACGGATGGAGAGAGGGAGATGGACGGAGAGAGAGACGGATGGAGAGAGAGAGATGGACGGAGAGAGAGAGACAGAGACGGATGGAGAGAGAGAGACGGATGGAGAGAGAGAGACGAATGGAGAGATGGACGGAGAGAGAGAGAGAGACGGAGAGAGAGAGACAGAGACGGATGGAGAGAGAGAGACGGACGGAGAGAGAGAGAGAGAGACGGACGGAGAGAGAGAGAGACGGTCGGAGAGAGAGAGAGAGACGGACGGAGAGAGAGAGACGGACGGAGAGAGAGTGAGACGGACAGAGAGAGACAGAGACGGTTGGAGAGAGAGAGACGGACGGAGAGAGAGAGAGAGACGGACGGAGAGAGAGAGACAGAGACGGATGGAGAGAGAGAGAGACGGACGGAGAGAGAGAGAGAGAGACGGACGGAGATAGAGAGGGAGACGGACGGAAAGAGAGAGACGGATGGAGAGAGAGGGAGACAGAGAGAGTGAGAGAGAGAGACAGAGGGAGAGCGAGAGACAG
>NC_092729.1:84503233-84530733 GCF_047496885.1 Scyliorhinus torazame | reverse complement strand
GGGAGCTTTACTCTGTATCTAACCCCGTGCTGTACCTGTCCTGGGAGTGTTTGATGGGGACAGTGTAGAGGGAGCTTTACTCTGTATCTAACCCCGTGCTGTACCTCTCCTGGGAGTGTTTGATGGGGACAGTGTAGAGGGAGCTTTACTCTGTATCTAACCCCGTGCTGTACCTGTCCTGGGAGTGTTTGATGGTGACAGTGTAGAGGGAGCTTTACTCTGTATCTAACCCCGTGCTGTACCTGTCCTGGGAGTGTTTGATGGGGACAGTGTAGAGGGAGCTTTACTCTGTGTCTAACCCCGTGCTGTACCTGTCCTGGGAGTGTTTGATGGGGACAGTGTAGAGGGAGCTTTACTCTGTATTTAATCCCGTGCTGTACCTGTCCTGGGAGTGTTTGATGGGGACAGTGTAGAGGGAGCTTTACTCTGTATCTAACACCGTGCTGTACCTGTCCTGGGAGTGTTTGATGGGGACAGTGTAGAGGGAGCTTTACTCTGTATCTAACCCTGTGCTGTACCTGTCCTGGGATTGTTTGATGGGGACAGTGTAGAGGGAGCTTTACTCTGTATCTAACCCCGTGCTGTACCTGTCCTGGGAGTGTTTGATGGGAACAGTGCAGAGGGAGCTTTACTCTGTGTCTAACCCCGTGCTGTACCTGTCCTGGGAGTGTTTGATGGGGACAGTGTAGAGGGAGCTTTACTCTGTATCTAACCCCGTGCTGTACCTGTCCTGGGAGTGTTTGATGGGAACAGTGCAGAGGGAGCTTTACTCTGTGTCTAACCCCGTGCTGTACCTGTCCTGGGAGAGTTTGATGGGGACAGTGTAGAGGGAGATTTACTCTGTATCTAACCCCGTGCTGTACCTGTCCTGGGAGTGTTTGATGGGGGACAGAGCAGAGGGAGCTTTACTCTGTATCTAACCCCGTGCTGTATCTGTCCTGGGAGTGTTTGATGGGGACAGTGTAGAGGGAGATTTACTCAGTATCTAACCCCGTGCTGTACCTGTCCTGGGAGTGTTTGATGGGGACAGTGTAGAGGGAGCTTTACTCTGTATCTAACCCCGTGCTGTACCTGTCCTGGGAGTGTTTGATGGGGACAGTGTAGAGGGAGCTTTACTCTGTATCTAACCCCGTGCTGTACCTGTCCTGGGAGTGTTTGATGTGGACAGTGTAGAGGGAGCTTTACTCAGTATCTAACCCCGTGCTGTACCTGTCCTGGGAGTGTTTGATGGGGACAGTGTAGAGGGAGCTTTACTCGGTATCTAACCCCGTGCTGTACCTGTCCTGGGAGTGTTTGATGGGGACAGTGTAGAGGGAGCTTTACTCTGTATCTAACCCCGTGCTGTACCTGTCCTGGGAGTGTTTGATGGGGACAGTGTAGAGGGAGCTTTACTCTGTATCTAACCCCGGGCTGTACCTGTCCTGGGAGTGTTTGATGGGGACAGTGTAGAGGGAGCTTTACTCTGTATCTAACCCCGTGCTGTACCTGTCCTGGGAGTGTTTGATGGGGACAGTGTAGAGGGAGCTTTACTCCGTATCTAACCCCGTGCTGTACCTCTCCTGGGAGTGTTTGATGGGGACAGTGTAGAGGGAGCTTTACTCTGTATCTAACCCCGTGCTGTACCTGTCCTGGGAGTGTTTGATGGGGACAGTGTAGAGGGAGCTTTACTCTGTATCTAACCCCGTGCTGTACCTGTCCTGGGAGTGTTTGATGGGGACAGTGTAGAGGCAGCTTTACTCTGTGTCTAACCCCGTGCTGTGCCTTCCTGGGAGTGTTTGATGGGGACAGTGTAGAGGGAGCTTTACTCTGTATCTAACCCCGTGCTGTACCTGTCCTGGGAGTGTTTGATGGAGACAGTGTAGAGGAAGCTTTACTCTGTATCTAACCCTGTGCTGTACCTGTCCTGGGATTGTTTGATGGGGACAGTGTAGAGGGAGCTTTACTCTGTATCTAACCCCGTGCTGTACCTGTCCTGGGAGTGTTTGATGGGGACAGTGTAGAGGGAGCTTTACTCTGTATCTAACCCCGTGCTGTACCTGTCCTGGGAGTGTTTGATGGGGACAGTGTAGAGGGAGCTTTACTCTGTATCTAACCCCGTGCTGTACCTGTCCTGGGAGTGTTTGATGGGAACAGTGCAGAGGGAGCTTTACTCTGTGTCTAACCCCGTGCTGTACCTGTCCTGGGAGTGTTTGATGGGGACAGTGTAGAGGGAGCTTTACTCTGTATCTAACCCCGTGCTGTACCTGTCCTGGGAGTGTTTGATGGGAACAGTGTAGAGGGAGCTTTACTCTGTATCTAACTCCGTGCTGTACCTGTCCTGGGAGTGTTTGATGGGGACAGTGCAGAGGGAGCTTTACTCTGTGTCTAACCCCGTGCTGTACCCGTCCTGGGAGAGTTTGATGGGGACAGTGTAGAGGGAGATTTACTCTGTATCTAACCCCGTGCTGTACCTGTCCTGGGAGTGTTTGATGGGGGACAGAGCAGAGGGAGCTTTACTCTGTATTTAATCCCGTGCTGTACCTGTCCTGGGAGTGTTTGATGGGGACAGTGTAGAGGGAGCTTTACTCTGTATCTAACACCGTGCTGTACCTGTCCTGGGAGTGTTTGATGGGGACAGTGTAGAGGGAGCTTTACTCTGTATCTAACCCCGTGCTGTACCTGTCCTGGGATTGTTTGATGGGGACAGTGTAGAGGGAGCTTTACTCTGTATCTAACCCCGTGCTGTACCTGTCCTGGGAGTGTTTGATGGGGACAGTGTAGAGGGAGCTTTACTCTGTATCTAACCCCATGCTGTACCTGTCCTGGGAGTGTTTGATGGGGACAGTGTAGAGGGAGCTTTACTCTGTATCTAACCCCGTGCTGTACCTGTCCTGGGAGTGTTTGATGGGGACAGTGTAGAGAGAGCTTTATTCTGTATCTAACCCCGTGCTGTACCTGTCCTGGGAGTGTTTGATGGGGACAGTGTGGAGGGAGCTTTACTCTGTATCTAACCCCGTGCTGTACCTGTCCTGGGAGCGTTTGATGGGGACAGTGTAGAGGGAGCTTTACTCTGTATCTAACCCCGTGCTGTACCTGTCCTGGGAGTGTTTGATGGGGACAGTGTAGAGGGAGCTTTACTCTGTATCTAACCCCATGCTGTACCTGTCCTGGGAGTGTTTGATGGGAACAGTGTAGAGGGAGCTTTACTCTGTATCTAACCCCGTGCTGTACCTGTTCTGGGAGTGTTTGATGGGGACAGTGTAGAGGGAGCATTACTCTGTATCTAACCCCGTGCTGTACCTGTCCTGGGAGTGTTTGATGGGGACAGTGTAGAGGGAGCTTTACTCTGTATCTAACCCCGTGCTGTCCCTGTCCTGGGAGTGTTTGATGGGGACAGTGTAGAGGGAGCTTTACTCTGTATCTAACCCCATGCTGTACCTGTCCTGGGAGTGTTTGATGGGGACAGTGTAGTGGGTGCTTTACTCTGTATCTAACACCGTGCTGTACCTGTCCTGGGAGTGTTTGATGGGGACAGTGTAGAGGGAGCTTTACTCTGTATCCAACCCCGTGCTGTACCTGTCCTGGGAGTGTTTGATGGGGACAGTGTAGTGGGTGCTTTACTCTGTATCTAACACCGTGCTGTACCTGTCCTGGGAGTGTTTGATGGGGACAGTGTAGAGGGTGCTTTACTCTGTATCTAACACCGTGCTGTACCTGTCCTGGGAGTGTTTAATGGGGACAGTGTAGAGGGAGCTTTACTCTGTATCTAACCCCGTGCTGTACCTGTCCTAGGAGTGTTTGATGGGGACAGTGTAGTGGGTGCTTTACTCTGTATCTAACACCGTGCTGTACCTGTCCTGGGAGTGTTTGATGGGGACAGTGTAGAGGGAGCTTTACTCTGTATCTAACCCCGTGCTGTACCTGTCCTGGGGGTGTTTGATGGGGACAGTGTAGAGGGAGCTTTACTCTGTATCTAATCCAGTGCTGTACCTGTCCTGGGAGTGTTTGATGGGGACAGTGTAGAGGGTGCTTTACTCTGTATCTAACCCCGTGCTGTACCTGTCCTGGGAGTGTTTGATGGGGACAGTGTAGAGGGAGCTTTACTCTGTATCTAACCCCGTGCTGCACCTGTCCTGGGAGTGTTTGATGGGGACAGTGTAGAGGGAACTTTACTCTGTATCTAACCCCGTGCTGTACCTGTCCTGGGAGTGTTTGATGGGGACAGTGTAGAGGGAGCTTTACTCTGTATCTAACCCCGTGCTGTACCTGTCCTGGGAGTGTTTGATGGGGACAGTGTAGAGGGTGCTTTACTCTGTATCTAACACCGTGCTGTACCTGTCCTGGGAGTGTTTGATGGGGACAGTGTAGAGGGAGCTTTACTCTGTATCTAACCCCGTGCTGTACCTGTCCTGGGAGTGTTTGATGGGGACAGTGTAGAGGGAGCTTTACTCTGTATCTAACCCCGTGCTGTACCTGTCCTGGGAGTGTTTGATGGGGACAGTGTAGAGGGAGCTTTACTCTGTATCTAACCCCGTGCTGTACCTGTCCTGGGAGTGTTTGATGGGGACAGTGTAGAGGGAGCTTTACTCTGTATCTAACCCCGTGCTGTACCTGTCCTGGGAGTGTTTGATGGGGACAGTGTAGAGGGAGCTTTACTCTGTATCTAACCCCGTGCTGTACCTGTCCTGGGACGTTTGATGGGGACAGTGTAGAGGGTGCTTTACTCTGTATCTAATCCAGTGCTGCACCTGTCCTGGGAGTGTTTGATGGGGACAGTGTAGAGGGAGCTTTACTCTGTATCTAACCCTGTGCTGCACCTGTCCTGGGAGTGTTTGATGGGGACAGTATAGAGGGAGCTTTACTCTGTATCTAACCCCGTGCTGTACCTGTCCTGGGAGTGTTTGATGGGGACAGTGTAGAGGGAGCTTTACTCTGTATCTAACCCCGTGCTGTACCTGTCCTGGGAGTGTTTGATGGGGACAGTGTAGAGGGAGCTTTACTCTGTATCTAACCCCGTGCTGTACCTGTCCTGGGAGTGTTTGATGGGGACAGTGTAGAGGGAGCTTTACTCTGTATCTAACCCCGTGCTGTACCTGTCCTGGGAGTGTTTGATGGGGACAGTGTAGAGGGAGCTTTACTCTGTATCTAACCCCGTGCTGTACCTGTCCTGGGAGTGTTTGATGGGGACAGTGTAGAGGGAGCTTTACTCTGTATCTAACCCCGTGCTGTACCTGTCCTGGGGGTGTTTGATGGGGACAGTGTAGAGGGAGCTTTACTCTGTATCTAACCCCGTGCTGTACCTGTCCTGGGAGTGTTTGATGGGGACAGTGTAGAGGGAGCTTTACTCTGTATCTAACCGCGTGCTGTACCTGTCCTGGGAGTGTTTGATGGGTACAGTGTAGAGGGAGCTTTACTCTGTATCTAACCCCGTGCTGTACCTGTCCTGGGAGTGATTGATGGGGACAGTGTAGAGGGAGCTTTACTCTGTATCTAACCCCGTGCTGTACCTGTCCTGGGAGTGTTTGATGGGGACAGTGTAGAGGGAGCTTTACTCTGTATCTAACCCCGTGCTGTACCTGTCCTGGGAGTGTTTGATGGGGACAGTGTAGAGGGAGCTTTACTCTGTATCTAACCCCGTGCTGTACCTGTCCTGGGAGTGTTTGATGGGGACAGTGTAGAGGGAGCTTTACTCTGTATCTAACCCCGTGCTGTACCTGTCCTGGGAGCGTTTGATGGGGACAGAATCCAGGCCGACACTCCCCCCCGGTGTCAGATCAGAGAACAGACAGAGCGAGCAAAACAAAAGAATGAGCCGGGAGAGAGGCAGAGAGAATGAGAGAGCCCAGAAAGCGCAGGGAAAGAGAGCGGAGATAGAGTGAGAGCAGACAGACAGCAGACACACAGCAAGAACATAGAGAGAACAGAGAGAATGGAAAGAGAGAGAGCAGGGAGAAAGAGAGCAAAGAGAGAGAGCAGAAAGAGAGGGGGCAGAGAGAGAGAGAGAGAGAAGAGGGGAGAGTGCAGAGAAAGAGAGAGAGAGAGCAGAGAGTGTGAGAGCAGGGGAGAGAAAGCAGGCGGTGAGAGAGCAGGGGAGAGAAAGCAGGGGACAGAGAGAGCAGGGAGAGAGAGAGCAGAGAAAGAGAGAGAGAGCAGGGGAAGAGAGAGCAGAGAGAGGGAGAGCAGAGAGTGAGAGAGCAGGGGACAGAAAGCAGGGGGAGAGAGAGCAGGGGAGAGAAAGCAGGGGAGAGAGAGCAGGGAGAGAGAGAGCAGGGGGAGAGAGAGCAGGGGAGAGAGAGCAGGGGAGAGAAAGCAGGGGGAGAGAGAGCGGGGGAGAGAGAGCGGGGGAGAGAGAGCAGGGGAGAGAGAGCAGGGAGAGAGTGAGCAGGGGGAGAGAGAGCAGGGGGAGAGAGAGCAGGGGGAGAGAGCAGGGGGAGAGAGCAGGGGATAGAGAGCAGGGGAGAGAGTGCAGTGGAGAGAGAGCAGGGGAGAGAGAACAGGGGAGAGAGAGCAGGGAGAGAGAGCAGGGGAGAGAGAGCTGGGGGAGAGAGAGCAGGGGGGAGAGAGCAGAGCGAGAGAGCAAAGAGAGAGAGAGCAGGGGGGCGAGAGCAGGGGCAGAGAGAGCAGGGAGAGAGAGAGCAGGGAGAGAGAGCTGGGGGAGAGAGTAGGCCGAGAGAGAGCAGGGGGGAGAGAGCAGAGCGAGAGAGCAAAGAGAGAGAGAGCAGGGGGGCGAGAGCAGGGGGAGAGAGAGCAGGGGGAGAGAGAGCAGGGTGAGAGAGAGCAGGGGTAGAGAGCAGGGGGAGAGAGAGCAGGGAGAGAGATAGCAGGGGGAGAGAGAGCAGGGAGAGAGAGCAGGGGAGAGAGAGCAGGGGGAGAGAGAGCAGAGAGAGAGAGAGCAGGGGTAGAGAGAGCAGGGGAGAGAGAGCAGAGAGAGAGCAGGGGGAGAGAGAGCAGGGGGAGAGAGAGCAGGGGAGTGAGAGCAGGGGAGTGAGGGCAGAGATGAGAGCAGGAAGAGAGAGCAGGGAGAGAGAGCAGGGGAGAGAGAGCAGGGGGGAGAGAGCAGGGGGGAGAGAGCAGGGGGAGAGCGAGCAGAGGGAGAGAGAGCAGGGGGAGAGAGCAGGGGAGAGAGTGCAGGGGGAGAGAAAGCAGGTGGGAGAGAGCAGGGGGAGAGAGAGCAGAGAGAGAGAGAGCAGGGGGAGACAGAGCAGGGGAGAGAGGGCAGAGAGAGAGAGAGCAGGGAGAGAGAGAGCAGGGGAGATAGAGCAGGGGAGAGAGGGCAGAGAGTGAGAGCAGGGAGAGATAGCAGGGGAGAGAGAGCAGGGGAGTGAAAGCAGGGGAGAGAGAGCAGGGGGAGAGAGAGCAGAGAGAGAGAGAGCAGGGGGAGAGAGAGCAGAGCGAGAGAGAGCAGGGGGAGAGAGAGCAGGGGGAGAGAGAGCAGAGAGAGAGAGAGCAGGGGAAGAGAGGGCTGGGGGAGAGAGAGCAGGGAGAGAGAGCAGGGGGAGAGAGAGCAGAGGAGAGAGAGCAGGGAGAGAGCAGGGGGCGAGAGAGCAGGGAGAGAGAGCAAGGAGAGAGAGCAGGGGGAGATAGAGCAGGGGAGAGAGAGCAAGGGAGAGAGAGCAGGGGGAGAGAGAGCAGAGAGAGAGAGAGCAGGGGGAGAGAGAGCAGAGAGAGAGAGAGCAGGGGAGAGAGAGCAGGGGAGAGAGAGCAGGGGAGAGAGAGCAGGGGAGAGAGAGCAGGGGAGAGAGAGCAGGGGAGAGAGCAGGGGCGAGAGAGCAGGGGAGAGAGAGCAGGGAGAGAGAGCAGGGGAGAGAGGGAGCAGGGGGAGAGAGAGCAGGGGGCGAGAGAGGAGGGGGCGAGAGACCAGAGAGAGAGAGAGCAGGGGAGAGAGAGCAGGGGAGAGAGAGCAGGGGGAGAGAGAGCAGGGGGAGAGAGAGCAGGGGAGAGAGAGCAGGGGAGAGAGAGCAGGGGGAGAGAGAGTAAGGGGAGAGGGAGAGCAGGGGGAGAGAGAGTGAGCAGGGGGAGAGAGAGCAGGGGAGAGAGAGAGCAGGGGGAGAGAGAGCGGTTGGGGAGTGAGAACAGAGGGAGCAGGGGGAGACAGAGAGAGCAGAGGAGAGAGAGCGTAGCGAGCAGAGAGCAGGGCGAAGTGAGTGAGCAGGGGGTGAGAGAGCAGGGGGAGAGTGAGCAGGGGGAGAGAGAGCAGGGGGAGAGAGAGAGAGCGAGAGCAGGGAGAGAGCAGAGAGAGAGCGGGGGAGAGCAGGGGAGAGAGAGCAGTGGGAGAGCAGGGGAGAGCGAGCAGCGAGAGGGAGAGCAGGGGGAGAGAGAGCAGGGGGAGAGAGAGCGGGGGAGAGAGAGAGCAGGGAGAGAGAGAGCAGAGAAAGAGAGAGAGAGCAGGGGAAGGGAGAGCAGAGAGAGAGAGGGCAGAGTGTGAGAGAGGGAGAGCAGAGAGTGAGAGAGCAAGGGACAGAAAGCAGGGGGAGAGAGAGCAGGGGAGAGAACGCATGGGAGAGAGAGCAGGGACAGCGAGAGAGCGGGGGAGAGAGAGCAGGGGGCGAGTGAGCAGGGGGAGAGAGAGCAGGGGGAGAGAGAGCAGGGGAGAGTGAGCAGGGGGAGAGAGAGCAGGGGAGAGAAAGCAGGGGGAGAGAGTGCGGGGAGAGAGAGCAGGGGAGAGAAAGTAGGGGGAGAGAGAGCAGGGGGAGAGAGAGCGGGGGAGAGTGAGCAGGGGGAGAGAGAGCAGGGGAGAGAGCAGGGGGAGAGACAGCAGGGGGTGAGAGAGCAGAGAGAGAGAGAGCAGGGGAGAGAGCAGGGGAGAGAGCAGAGCGAGAGAGCAGGGGGCGAGAGAGCAGGGAGAGAGAGAGCAGGGGGAGAGAGAGCAGGGGGAGAGAGAGCAAGGGGAGAGAGAGCAGGCGGAGAGAGAGCAGGGGGAGGGAGAGCAGGGGGGAGAGAGCAGAGCGAGAGAGCAAAGAGGGAGTGAGCAGGGGAGAGAGAGCAGGGGAGAGAGAGCAGGGAGAGAGAGCAGGGGAGAGAGAGCAGGGGAGAGAGAGCAGGGGGAGAGCGAGCAGGGGGAGAGAGAGCAGGGGAGAGAGAGCAGGGGAGAGAGAGCAGGGGAGAGAGAGCAGGGGAGAGAGAGCAGAGAGAGAGAGCAGGGGAGAGAGAGCAGGGGAGAGAGAGCAGGGGGAGAGAGAGCAGGCGGAGAGAGAGCAGGCGGAGAGAGAGCAGGGGGAGAGAGAGCAGGGAGAGAGAGCAGTGGGAGAGAGAGCAGGCGGAGAGAGAGCAGGCGGAGAGAGAGCAGGCAGAGAGAGAGCAGGGGGAGAGAGAGCAGGGGGAGAGAGCAGAGCGAGAGCAAAGAGAGAGTGAGCAGGGGGAGAGAGAGCAGGGGGAGAGAGCAGGGAGAGAGAGAGCAAGGGGCGAGAGAGAGCAAGGGGAGAGAGCAGGGGGAGAGAGAGCGGGGGGAGAGAGCAGGGGAGAGAGAGCAGGGGGAGAGATCAGGGGGAGAGAGAGCAAGGGGAGAGTGAACGGGGAGAGAGAGCAGGGGGAGAGAGCAGAGCGAGAGAGCAAAGAGAGAGAGCGGGGGGGGGAGAGCAGGGGGAGAGAGAGCAGGGGGAGAGTGAGAGAGAGAGCAGAGAGAGAAAGGGCAGGGAGAGAGAGCAGGGGGAGAGAGAGCAGGGAAAGAGAGAGCAGGTGGAGAGAGAGCAGGGGAGAGAGAGCATGGGAGAGAGAGCAGGGGGAGAGAGAGCAGGGGAGAGAGAGCAGGGGAGAGAGAGCAGAGAGAGAGAGCAGGGGAGAGAGAGCAGAGAGAGAGAGCAGGGGAGAGAAAGCAGAGAGAGAGAGCAGGTGGAGAGAGAGCAGAGAGAGAGAGCAGGGGAGAGAGAGCAGGGAGAGAGAGCAGGGGGAGAGAGAGAGCAGGTGGAGAGAGAGCAGGGGAGAGAGAGCAGGGGAGAGAGGGCAGGGGAGAGAGGGCAGCGAGTAAGAGCAGGGGAGAGAGAGCAGGGAGAGAGAGCAGAGAGAGAGAGAGCAGGGGGAGAGCAGGGGAGAGAGGGCAGCGGAGAGAGGGCAGCGAGTAAGAGTAGGGGAGAGAGAGCAGGGAGAGAGAGCAGAGAGAGAGGGAGCAGGGGGAGAGAGAGCAGGTGGAGAGAGAGCAGGGGAGATAGAGCAGGGGAGAGAGGGCAGCGAGTAAGAGCAGGGGAGAGAGAGCAGGGAGAGAGAGCAGAGAGAGAGAGAGCAGGGGGAGAGAGATCAGGGAGAGTGAGCAGAGAGAGAGAGATCAGGGGGGGAGAGAGCAGGGGAGAGAGAGCAGGGGAGAGAGGGCAGCGAGTAAGAGCAGGGTAGAGAGAGCAGGGAGAGAGAGCAGAGAGAGAGCAGGGGGAGCGAGAGCGGGAGATAGAGCAGGGAGAGAGAGAGCAGGGGAGAGAGCATGGGGAGAGAGAGAGCAGAGGAGAGAGAGCAGGGGGGAGAGAGCAGGGGAGAGAGAGCAGGGGGAGAGAGAGAGCAGGGGAGAGAGAGCAGGGGGAGAGAGAGCAGTGGGAGAGGGAGAGCAGGGGGAGAGAGAGCAGGGGAGAGAGAGCAGGGGAGAGAGAGCAGGGGGCGAGAGAGCAGGGGGCGAGAGAGCAGGGGGTGAGAGAGCGGGGGAGAGAGAGAGCGAGAGAGAGAGCAGGGGCGAGAGAGCAGGGGGAGAGAGAGCAGGGGGGGAGTGAGCAGCGAGAGAGAGAGCAGGGGGGAAAGCAGGGGAGAGAGAGCAGGGGGAGAGAGAGCAGGGGAGAGAGAGCAGGGAGAGAGAGCAGAGAGAGAGAGAGCAGCGAGAGAGCAGGAGAGAGCGAGCAGGGGGAGAGAGCGAGCAGGGGGAGAGAGAGCAGTGAGCGAACAGGGAGCGAGCAGAGAGAGGCAGGCAGAGTTGGCGTTTCGAGTCCGATACGATCCTTCCTCAGATTTGCTTGCGAAGCGCGGTCTCGAAAAGTCGACTCGAATGCTCCCCAACCTGTTGCAATTTTCCGGAACCTTTCATGGACAGTGAGAGCCTTTTTCCTCGGATGGCGATGTCTAGCACGAGGGGACATAGCTTTAAATTGAGGGGAGATGGATATAGGACAGATGTCAGAGGTAGGTTCTTTACTCCGAGAGTAGTAAGGGCGTGGAATGCCCTGCCTGCAACAGTAGTGGACTCGCCAACACTAAGGGCATTCAGATGGTCATTGGATAGACATATGGACGATAAGGGAATAGTGTAGATGGGCTTTAGAGTGGTTTCACAGGTCGGCGCAACATCGAGGGCCGAAGGGCCTGTACTGCGCTGTAATGTTCTATGTTCTAACCCTAACCCTAACCCTAACCCTAAGGGCATTCAAATGGTCATTGGACAGACATATGGACGATAAGGGAATAGTGTAGATGGGCTTTAGAGTGGTTTCACAGGTCGGCGCAACATCGAGGGCCGAAGGGCCTGTACTGCGCTGGAATGTGTGTTCTATTCTTCAAGTGTCCCCTTACTCCATTTGGAAAATCTCAACGCAGCTGGTTAGAGTCGTCATGTGGAAGGGACGTGGTCTTTGACAGATAATGCCAGGGGTTAGAGGGTAACCTGTGGAAGTGGTGCCTCTCCGATAGGCGTCCAGTCAACTGCCCCGTCTCCAACCGCGCTAATATAATGTCTCCCAGCACCGTAGCCTCTTACGTCCGCGCGGTAATCCCCTGCGGGCCGCCGAAGGGTCGGGAAAGGGAGGATGCGGGTAAATGGGCCCCCGTCGCGAAACCGGGGAGCCTGGCAGGGGGAGGCCTTCGACCTCCCGGCATTCTCAATCGACATTCCCGGACGGGATCGGGATTCGAGCGGCTAAATATGCCTCCGATGCAAAGGCCGCTCGGGAGGAGAGCTTCGAGGAGGACACAAAGGGGCGGGGGGGGGGGGGGGCAAAGGTGATGAGAAGGGGGCCAGAAAATGTGGCGACGGGGTTTCAGGTGGGAACGTAGCGAGCTTTTGCTGGAACTGCAGGGGGCGGGGGGGGGGGGGTGGCAAGGGTGATGAGAGGGGGCCAGAAAATGTGGCGACGGGGTTTCAGGTGGGAACGTAGCGAGCTTTTGCTGGAACTGCAGGGGGCGGGGGGGGGGGGGGGGGGGTGGCGGCGGGGGCGCCGATCGGCGTCGGAGGAGGGTGGAGATCAGAAATGGCCGAGGGGTGTCCCCCCCCCGATGTTTAAGTCTGTATATAATGTCGGAACGCGGGAGGGGGTGTTTGGGTGGGTGGGGGGGAGGTGAATGGGGTGCTCAGGGAGGGAGGGCGGGAATGAGGGACACGGGGACATTGGGGGAGGGGGGGGGGTTTCGAAAGCGGTTTTTAAAACGTGGCGAAGATATTTCGAGAGTCGACCGGCGCCGTTGCCAAGATCTCGAACAATAAACCGACCTGGTTTTTAACGGAACGTCCCGGATGGGGACACCGTCTCGTGTCTTGTTTGATTTCCGGCACTTTCCCCCCCCCCCTCCCGACTTGCCTCCTCCTCTTCCCCCACGCTACCATCCTTCTCTCTCCCCCCCCCACCCCCCCGCAACGTTCCCAGGGCGAGATCGTGGAGCAAAGTAACATTCGGAAAGGCGAATCCACAATGACGTTTATTGAAAGACGTCGCAGTCACACACGCCCCCCCCCGGGAAACCCGGGGCTCGCTCGGAGGGGGCCGGCTCAGCTCGCGAGGCACCGGCGGAGAATTGGAGTTAGGCTCCCTGCGGGGAGGGGCCCGTCCCGCCCTCCGTTACACCGCCCGGCTAAACCTCGCCCCCAGCACGTCCGCGACACAAACTCTCGTCCCAGCCTCTGTCCCCCGCGGACTCCGCACTCTCTCGCTCGCCTTCAGCCCGCCCAGACTCCACGCCCCCACACCCGAACCCGACAATCCTCATTCTCCTGTGCAAGTCCCTCCCTCCCTCCCTATCTCTGTAACCTCCTCCAGCCCCTACAATTCCCATCCTCCTGTTCAAATCCCTCCCTCCCTCCCTATCTCTGTAACCTCATCCAGCCCCTACAATTCCCATCCTCCTGTTCAGATCCCTCCCTCCCTCCCTCCCTCTCTCTGTAACCTCCTCCAGCCCCTACAATTCTCATCCTCCTGATCAAATCCCTCCCTCGCTCCCTCCCTATCTCTGTAACCTCCTCCAGCCCATACAATTCTCATCCTCCTGTTCAAATCCCTCCCTCCCTCCCTATCTCTGTAACCTCCTCCAGCCCCTACAATTCCCATCCTCCTGTTCAAATCCCTCCCTCGCTCCCTCCCTCCCTATCTCTGTAACCTCCTCCAGCCCTACAATTCTCATCCTCCTGTTCAAATCCCTCCCTCGCTCCCTCCCTCCCTATCTCTGTAACCTCCTCCAGCCCCTACAATTCCCATCCTCCTGTTCAAATCTCTCCCTCCCTCCCTATATCTGTAACCTCCTCCAGCCCCTACAATTCTCATCCTCCTGTTCAAATCTCTCCCTCCCTCCCTATATCTGTAACCTCCTCCAGCCCCTACAATTCCCATCCTCCTGTTCAAATCCCTCCCTCCCTCCCTCCCTATCTCTGTAACCTCCTCCAGCCCCTACAATTCCCATCCCCCTGTTCAAATCCCTCCCTCCCTCCCTATATCTGTAACCTCCTCCAACCCCTACAATTCTCATCCTCCTGTTCAAATCCCTCCCTCCCTATCTCTGTAACCTCCTCCCCTACAATTCCCATCCTCCTGTTCAAATCCCTCCCTCCCTATCTCTGTAGCCTCCTCCAGCCCCTACAATTCTCATCCTCATGTTCAAATCCCTCCCTCCCTCCCTATCTCTGTAACCTCCTCCAGACCCTACAATTCCCATCCTCCTGTTCAAATCCCTCCCTCCCTCCCTATCTCTGTAACCTCCTCCAGCCCCTACAATTCCCATCCTCCTGTTCAAATCCCTCCCCCGCTCCCTCCCTCCCTATCTCTGTAACCTCCTCCAGCCCCTACAATTCTCATTCTCCAGTTCAAATCCCTCCCTCCCTATCTCTGTAACCTCCTCCAGACCCTACAATTCCCATCCTCCTGTTCAAATCCCTCCCTCCCTATCTCTGTAACCTCCTCCAGCCCCTACAATTCTCATCCTCCTGTTGTAGTCCCTCCCTCCCTCCCTATCTCTGTAACCTCCTCCAGCCCCTACAATTCTCATCCTCCTGTTGAAGTCCCTCCCTCCCTCCCTATCTCTGTAACCTCCTCCAGTCCCTACAATTCCCATCCACCTGTTCAAATCCCTCCCTCGCCCCCTCCATATCTCTGTGACCTCCTCCAGCCCCTACAATTCTCATCCTCCTGTTCAAATCCCTCCCTCGCTCCCCCCTCCCTCCCTATCTCTGTAACCTCCTCCAGCCACTACAATTCCCATCCTCCTGTGCAAATCTCTCCCTCGCTCCCTATCTCTGTAACCTCCTCCAGCCCCTACAATTCTCATCCACCTGTTCAAATCCCTCCCTGGCCCCCTCCCTCCCTATCTCTGTAACCTCCTCCAGCCCCTACGATTCCCATCCTCCTGTTCAAATCCCTCCCTGTCCTCCTCCCTCCCTATCTCTGTCGCCTCCTCCAGCCCCTACAATTCCCATCCTCCTGTTCAAATCCCTCCCTCGCTCCCTCTCTCCCTCCCTATCTCTGTAACTTCCTCCAGCCCCGACAATTCTCATCCTCCTGTTCAAATCCCTCCCTCCCTCCCTATCTCTGTAACCTCCTCCAACCCCTACAATTCCCATCCTCCTGTTCAAATCCCTCCCTCCCTCCCTATCTCTGTAACCTCATCCAGCCCCTACAATTCCCATCCTCCTTTTCAAATCCCTCCCTCGCCTCCCTCCCTGTCTCTGTAACCTCCTCCAGCCCCTACAATTCCCATTCTCCTGTTCCAATCCCTCCCTCGCCCCCTCCATATCTCTGTGACCTCCTCCAGCCCCTACAATTCTCATCCTCCTGTTCCAATCCCTCCCTCGCCCCCTCCATATCTCTGTGACCTCCTCCAGCCCCTACAATTCTCATCCTCCTGTTCAAATCCCTCCCTCGCTCCCCCCTCCCTCCCTATCTCTGTAACCTCCTCCAGCCACTACAATTCCCATCCTCCTGTGCAAATCTCTCCCTCGCTCCCTATCTCTGTAACCTCCTCCAGCCCCTACAATTCCCATCCTCCTGTTCAAATCCCTCCCTCGCCCCCTCCCTCCCTATCTCTGTAACCTTTTCCAGCCCCTACAATACCCATCCTCCTGTTCAAATACCTCCCTCACCCCCTCCCTCCCTATCTCTGTAACCTCCTCCAGCCACAATTCTCATCCTCCTGTTCAAACCCCTCCCTCCCTCCCTCCCTATCTCTGTAACCTCCTCCAGCCCCTACAATTCCGATCCTCCTGTTCAAATCCCTCCCTCGCCTCCCTCCCTATCTCTGTAACCTCCTCCAGCTCCTACAATTCCCATCCTCCTGTTCAAATCCCTCACTATCTCTATAACCTCCTCCAGCCCCTACAATTCCCATCCTCCTGTTCAAATCCCTCCCTCCCTCCCTCCCGCCCTATCTCTGTAACCTCCTCCAGCCCTACAATTCCGATCCTCCTGTTCAAATCCCTCCCTCGCCTCCCTCCCTATCTCTGTAACCTCCTCCAGCTCCTACAATTCCCATCCTCCTGTTCAAATCCCTCACTATTTCTATAACCTCCTCCAGCCCCTACAATTCCCATCCTCCTGTTCAAATCCCTCCCTCCCTCCCTCCCTCCCCTATCTCTGTAACCTCCTCCAGCTCCTACAATTCCCATCCTCCTGTTCAAATCCCTCACTATCTCTATAACCTCCTCCAGCCCCTACAATTCCCATCCTCCTGTTCAAATCCCTCCCCCCCTCCCTATCTCTGTAACCTCCTCCAGCCCATACAATTCCCATCCTCCTGTTCAAATCCCTCCCTCCCTCCCTATCTCTGTAACCTCCTCCAGCCCCTACAATTCCCATCCTCCTGTTCAAATCCCTCCCTCGCTCCCTATCTCTGTAAACTCCTCCAGCCACTACAATTCTCATCCTCCTGTTCAAATCCCTCCCTCGCCCCCTCCCTATCTCTGTAACCTCCTCCAGCCCCTACAATTCTCATCCTTCTGTTCAAATCCCTCCCTCCCTCCCTATCTCTGTAACCTCCTCCAGCCCCTACAATTCCCATCCTCCTGTTCAAATCCCTCCCTCCCTCCCTCCCTCCCTCTCTCTGTAACCTCCTCCAGCCCCTACAATTCTCATCATCCTGTTCAAATCCCTCCCTCGCTCCCTCCCTATCTCTGTAACCTCCTCCAGCCCCTACAATTCTCATCCTCCTGTTCAAATCCCTCCCTCGCCCCCTCCCTCCCTATCTCTGTAACCTCCTCCAGCCCCTACAATTCCCATCATCCTGTTCAAATCCCTCCCTCACCCCCTCCCTATCTCTGTAACCTCCTCCAGCCCCTACAATTCTCATCCTCCTGTTCAAATCCCTCCCTCGCTCCCTCCTTCCCTATCTCTGTAACCTCCTCCAGCCCCTACAATTCCCATCCTCCTGTTCAAATCCCTCCCTCCCTCCCCTCCCTATCTCTGTAACCTCCTCCAGCCCCTACAATTCTCATCCTCCTGTTCAAATCCCTCCCTCGCTCCCTCCCTATCACTGTAACCTCCTCCAGCCCCTACAATTCCCATCCTCCTGTTCAAATCCCTCCCTCGCCCCCTCCTCCCTCCCTATCTCTGTCACCTCTTCCAGCCCGTACAATTCTCATCCTCCTGTTCAAATCCCTCCCTCGCCCCCTCCCTCCCCATCTCTGTAACCTCCTCCAGCCCCTACAATTCCCATCCTCCTGTTCAAATCCCTCCCTCCCTCCCTCCCTATCTCTGTAACCTCCTCCAGCCCCTACAATTCCCATCCTCCTGTTCAAATCCCTCCCTCCCTCCCTATCTCTGTAACCTCCTCCAGCCACAATTCTCATCCTCCTGTTCAAACCCCTCCCTCCCTCCCTCCCTATCTCTGTAACCTCCTCCAGCCCCTACAATTCCCATCCTCCTGTTCAAATCCCTCCCTCCCTCCCTATCTCTGTAACCTCCTCCAGCTCCTACAATTCCCATCCTCCTGTTCAAATCCCTCCCTCTCTCCCTATCTCTGTAACCTCCTCCAGCCCCTACAATTCTCATCCTCCTGTTCAAATCCCTCCCTCGCTCCCTCCCTATCTCTGTAACCTCCTCCAGCCCCTACAATTCCCATCCTCCTGTTCAAATCCCTCCCTCGCCCCCTCCTCCCTCCCTATCTCTGTAACCTCTTCCAGCCCGTACAATTCTCATCCTCCTGTTCAAATCCCTACCTCGCCCCCTCCCTCCCCATCTCTGTAACCTCCTCCAGCCCCTACAATTCTCATCCTCCTGTTCAAATCCCTCCCTCCTCCCTATCTATGTAACCTCCTCCAGCCCCTACAATTCCCATCCTCCTGTTCAAATACCTCCCTCGCCCCCCTCCCTCCCTATCTCTGTAACCTCTTCCAGCCCTTACAATTCCCATCCTCCTGTTCAAATCCCTCCCTCGCCCCCCCTCCCTCCCTATCTCTGTAACCTCCTCCAGCCCCTACAATTCTCATACTCCTGTTCAAATCCCACCCTCCCTCCTATCTCTGTAACCTCCTCCAGCCCCTACAATTCTCATCCTCCTGTTCAGATCCCTCCCTCCCTATCTCCGTAACCTCCTCCAGCCCCTACAATTCTCATTCTCCTGTTCAAATCCCTCCCTCCGTATCTCTGTAACCTCCTCCAGTCCCTACAATTCTCATCGTCCTGTTCAAATCCCTCATTCGCTCCCTCCCCCCCTATCTCTGTAACCTCATCCAACCCCTACAATTCTCATCCTCCTGTTCAAATCCCTCCCTCGCCCCCCTCCCTCCCTCCCTATCCCTGTAACCTCCTCCAGCCACTACAATTCTCATCCTCCTGTTCAAATCCCTCCCTCCCTCCCTATCCCTGTAACCTCCTCCAGCCCCTACAATTCTCATCCTCCTGTTCAAATCCCTCCCTCGCCCCCTCCCTCCCTATCTCTGTAACCTCCTCCAGCCCCTACAATTCTCATCCTCCTGTTCAAATCCCTCCCTCCCTCCCTATCTCTGTAACCTCCTCCAGCCCCTACAATTCTCATCCTCTTGTTCAAATCCTCTCCTTCTCTGTCGCCCTCCTGTCTTTCCAACCGACCTACCGGTTAGTGGAATCTTGCTGTGCGAACATGGCTGCCTCCGTGGTCTCCATGCCAACTGCCATCATTGCAGGAGGCTTGTGTTCCGCAAATCGTTCGGCCCATCGTGTCCCAGTGACGAGATATTCTTAGCCAATCCCACTGCGCCTAGCCCCCCCCCCCTCGCAACCCCCTGTCGGGTGGGGGGGGGGTGGGGGGGTCCACATTCATTTACCGCGGGGATCGACTCATTCTTAACTTAATTTCGGAGATGCAAGGTGTAACGTTCGCCCCACGCAAGTGCCCAAGCAATGTCCATCTCTGCAAGAGAATATCTAACCATCGCTCCCTTGACGATCAATGGCATCCCCATCGATGAATCCCTCACCACCATCGACATCACAGGGGTGACCATTGATGAGAACTTTAACTGGACCCGTCCGTATAAATACCGCGGATAGCAAAGCAGGTCAGAGGCTGGGAGACCTGGGGACAGTAGCTCACCTCCCGACCCCCACCCCCACCCCCCCCCTCCAAGCCTGTCCGCCACCCACACGGACACAGTGTGGGCGCACCTACACTGCTAAACATTGTGGGAAAGAGGGCGGGAGACGGGCCACCTGATGCCAATGCCTGGAAAGCAATCTATCGTCATGCTACAATGCACATTGGGGTTAGTCGGACATAGGTCAGCTGTGCCACTCCCTCCTTGTCCGTCTGTCGAGAGAGGGGAAGGGTGAAGGGGGGGAGGTTTGGTTAGGCGGAGGGCAGTTCCGTCGAAGGCCCGGGATTCAGACTGCTTCTTGGCCGCTCCTGAACGATCCTCGACTCTTCCTCAATGGAGCGCAGGAGCTGATCGATCGTTGGTGACCGTCCGTTTCAAACGCACGTTGGCGAAGGGGTTGGTCCTGTCAAAATGAAGACCCAGCGTTTAGGGAGGCGTGGGTCGCGCCTTCCCGGATCGGCGCCCATTTGGGAGGCTCCCGTCTCCCTCAGAACCCTCCCAACCTCACCCACAGCGACCGAGAGTCTCCCGTCTACCTCAGAACCTTCCCAACCTCACCCACAGGGACCGAGAGTGTCCCGTCTCCCTCAGAACCCTCCCAACCTCACCCACAGGGATCGAGAGCCTCCCGTCTCCCTCAGAACCCTCCCAACCTCACCCACAGGGACCGAGAGTGTCCCGTCTCCCTCAGAACCCTCCCAACCTCACCCACAGTGACCGAGAGCCTCCCGTCTCCCTCAGAACCCTCCAACCTCACCCACAGGGACCGAGAGACTCCTGACTCCCTCAGAACCCTCCCAACCTCACCCACAGCGACCGAGAGCCTCCCGTCTCCCTCAGAACCTTCCCAACCTCACCCACAGCGACCGAGAGCATCCCGTCTCCCTCAGAACCCTCCCAACCTCACCCACAGGGACCGAGAGTGTCCCGTCTCCCTCAGAACCCTCCCAACCTCACCCACAGGGACCGAGAGTGTCCCGTCTCCCTCAGAACCCTCCCAACCTCACCCACAGGGATCGAGAGCCTCCCGCCTCCCTCAGAACCCTCCCAACCTCACCCACAGCGACCGAGAGTGTCCCATCTCCCTCAGAACCCTCCCAACCTCACCCACGGCGACCGAGAGCCTCCCGTCTCCCTCAGAACCCTCCCAACCTCACCCACAGCGACCGAGAGCCTCCCGTCTCCCTCAGAACCTTCCCAACCTCACCCACAACGACCGAGAGCCTCCCGTCTCCCTCAGAACCTTCCCAACCTCACCCACAGGGACCGAGAGCCTCCCGTCTCCCTCAGAACCTTCCCAACCTCACCCACAGGGACCGAGAGCCTCCCGTCTCCCTCAGAACCCTCCCAACCTCACCCACAGTGACCAAGAGCGTCCCGTCTCCCTCAAAACCCTCCCAACCTCACCCACAGGGACCGAGTACCTCCCGTCTCCCTCAGAACCCTCCCAACCTCACCCACAGGGACCGAGAGCCTCCCGTCTCCCTCAGAACCCTCCCAACCTCACCCACAGCGACCGAGAGTGTTCCGTCTCCCTCAGAACCCTCCCAACCTCACCCACAGCGACCGAGAGTCTCCCGTCTCCCTCAGAACCCTCCCAACCTCACCCACAGGGACCGAGAGCCTCCCGTCTCCCTCAGAACCCTCCCAACCTCACCCACAGTGACCGAGAGCCTCCCGTCTCCCTCAGAACCCTCCTAACCTCACCCACAGTGACCGAGAGCTTCCCGTCTCCCTCAGAACCCTCCCAACCTCACCCACAGGGACCGAGAGCCTCCCGTCTCCCTCAGAACCATCCCAACCTCACCCACGGTGACCGAGAGCCTCCCGTCTCCCTCAGAACCCTCCCAACCTCACCCACGGGGACCGAGAGCCTCCCGTCTCCCTCACAACCCTCCCAACCTCACCCACAGGGACCGAGAGTGTCCCGTCTCCCTCAGAACCCTCCCAACCTCACCCACAGCGACCGAGAGCCTCCCGTCTCCCTCAGAACCCTCCCAACCTCACCCACAGGGACCGAGAGACTCCCGTCTCCCTCAGAACCCTCCCAACCTCACCCACGGGGACCGAGAGCCTCCCGTCTCCCTCAGAACACTCCCAACCTCACCCACGGGGACCGAGAGCCTCCCGTCTCCCTCAGAACACTCCCAACCTCACCCACAGGGACCGAGAGCCTCCCGTCTCCCTCAGAACGCTCCCAACCTCACCCACAGGGACCGAGAGCTTCCCTCTCCCTCAGAACCCTCCCAACCTCACCCATAGCGACCGAGAGACTCCGTCTCCCTCAGAACCCTCCCAACCTCACCCACAGCGACCGAGTACCTCCCGTCTCCCTCACAATCCTCCCAACCTCACCCACAGGGACCGAGAGCCTCCCGTCTCCCTCAGAACCCTCCCAACCTCACCCACAGCGACCGAGAGCCTCCCGTCTCCCTCAGAACCCTCCCAACCTCACCCACAGCGACCGAGAGCCTCCCGGCTCCCTCAGAACCCTCCCAACCTCACCCACAGGGACCGAGAGCGTCCCGTCTCCCTCAGAACCCTCCCAACCTCACCCACAGGGATCGAGAGCGTCCCGTCTCCCTCACAACCCTCCCAACCTCACCCACAGGGACCGAGAGCATCCCGTCTCCCTCACAACCCTCCCAACCTCACCCACAGGGACCGAGAGCCTCCCGTCTCCCTCTGAACCCTCCCAACCTCACCCACAGGGACCGAGAGACTCCGTCTCCCTCAGAACCCTCCCAACCTCACCCACAGCGACCGAGAGCGTCCCGTCTCCCTCAGAACCTCCTAACCTCACCCACAGCGACTGAGAGCGTCCCGTCTCCCTCAGAACGCTCCCAACCTCACCCACAGGGACCGAGAGTGTCCCGTCTCCCTCAGAACCCTCCCAACCTCACCCCACACGACCGAGAGCGTCCCGTCTCCCTCAGAACCCTCCCAACCTCACCCACAGCGACCGAGAGCCTCCCGTCTCCCTCAGAACCCTCCCAACCTCACTCCACAGGGACCGAGAGTGTCCCGTCTCCCTCACAACCCTCCCAACCTCACCCACGGGGACCGAGTACCCTCCCGTCTCCCTCACTAGATAGGAGTTCAACCTTGATAAACATGACGCGATTCATTTTGGAAGGTCGAATTTGAATGCTGACTACAGGGTTAAAGGCAGGATTCTTGGAAGTGTGGAGGAACAGAGGGATCTTGGGTTCCACGTACACAGATCCCTCAAAGTTGCCACCCAAGTTGAGAGGGTTGTTAAGAAGGCGTATGGTGTGTGGGCTTTCATTAACAGGGGGATTGAGTTTCAGAGCCGCGAGGTTTGTCATTTTTATCAATGACCTGGAGGAGGGCGTAGAAGGATGGGTGAGTAAATTTGCAGATGACACTAAAGTCGGTGGAGTTGTGGACAGTGCGGAAGGATGTTACAAGTTACAGAGGGACATAGATAAGCTGCAGTGCTGGGCTGAGAGGTGGCAAATGGAGTTTTAATGCAGAAAAGTGTGAGGTGATTCATTTTGGAAGGAATAACAGGAAGACAGAGTACTGGGCTAATGGTAAGATTCTTGGCAGTGTGGATGAGCAGAGAGATCTCGGTGTCCATGTAACAGAGATCCCTGAAAGTTGCCACCCAGGTTGAGAGGGTTGTTAAGAAGGCGTACGGTGTGTTAGCTTTTATTGGTAGAGGGATTGAGTTTCGGAGCCTTGAGGTCATGTTGCAGCTGTACAAAACTCTGGTGCGGCCGCATTTGGAGTATTGCGTGCAATTCTGGTCGCCGCATTATAGGAAGGATGTGGAAGCATTGGAAAGGGTGCAGAGGAGATTTACCAGGATGTTGCCTGGTATGGAGGGAAGATCTTATGAGGGAAGGCTGAGGGACTTGAGGCTGTTTTCGTTCGAGAGAAGAAGGTTAAGAGGTGACTTAATTGAGGCATACAAGGAGGATTGGATAGGGGGACAGTGAGAGCCTTTTTCCTCGGATGGTGATGTCTAGCACGAGGGGACATAGCTTTAAATTGAGGGGAGATAGATATAGGACAGACGTCAGAGGTAGGTTCTTTACTCAGAGAGTAGTAAGGGCGTGGAATGCCCTGCCTGTAACAGTAGTGGACTCGCCAACACTAAGGGCATTCAAATGGTCATTGGACAGACATACGGATGATAAGGGAATAGTGTAGATGGGCTTTAGAGTGGTTTCACAGGTCGGCGCAACATCGAGGGCCGAAGGGCCTGTATTGCGCTGTTATGTTCTATGTACCAGGTGTTGCTGCTGCTTTATAAAACTCTAGTTCGACCACGCTTGGGATATCGTGTCCAGTTCCAGTCGCCTCATTGTAGGAAGGGTGTGGATGCTTGGGGGAGGGCGCAGAGGAGATTTGCTGCCTGGACTGGAGGGCGTGTCTTACGAAGAAAGGTTGAGGGGTAGCGAGGGCTCTTCTCACTGGAGCGAAGAAGGCCGAGAGGTGACTTGATGGAGGTGTACAAGGTGATGAGAGGCACGGATCGAGTGGACAGCCAGAGACTTTTCCCCAGGGTAGAAATGGCTGTCACGAGGGGGACATCATTTGAAGGTGATTGGAGGAAGGTATAGGGGAGATGTCGGAGGTTCTTTACACAGAGAGGGGTGGGTGCGTGGGACGCACGGCCAGCGGAGGTGGGGGAGTCAGAGTCATTCGGGACATTTAAGCGACTCTGAGACAGGCACATGGACAGCAGTGAATTGAAGGGGTGCGGGATAGGTTGATCTTAGATTAGGACAAATGGTCGGGACAACATCGTGGGCCGAAGGGCCTCCACTGTTCGACGTTCTCCCCCTCCCACCCCCCCACACCCTCAGCCACAGAGACCGGGAGCCGTCCCCCCACCCCCCCCCACCCCCCCCCCTCTCCTTCGGCCCCCGGAAGCCCGTCCCTCGGACGCGAGGCCGGGTCTGAGGGCCATCCCGACCCGGCCGGCGGCTCGGGGCGCGGTCGCGGAAGGCGGCTTACCTCGGCGGGCGATTCCCGGCCATCGTCAAGTCGGCGCGGAGCTGGAAGACAAGACGGGGAGGCGGGTCACCAGGGTGGGTCGGCCGGGGGGGGGGGAGAGGTCCGCAATCAGGAGGGAGAGCACGCTGATGCCGCGGATGTTTAACCCAATCACAAGGGGCTAGTAGCTGGTCGGACAGGAGTGTTCGAAAGGACAACGGATCGCGATTGAGTCGCCCTGGCTGAACAGGGATATCCTGTTTAGTCCCGCCGACGGGTTTAAGTCTGGATTGGAGGTCAGGACTCAGGCCAGCCGTGTGGCCAACCGGCATAAAAGAAGGAATATCGGAGGAGGTCTACGGCGATAACCTGGGAGCGCCCAACCCCCGCTCCCTCGGCCCCCCTCCCTCCCTATCTCTCTAACCTCCTCCAACCCCTACAATTCCCATCATCCTGTTCAAATCCCTTCCTCCCTCCCTATCTCTCTAACCTCCTCCAACCCCTACAATTCCAATCATCCTGTTCAAATCCCTCCCTCGCCCCCCCCCCCTCCCTCCCTATCTCTGTAACCTCCTCCAGCCCCTACAACTCTCATCTCTTTCTCTCTCTGTCTCTCTCTCTCTCTGTCTCTCCCTTAGCCTTCTCCACATTGACTCCCATCTCCCATCGCACACCCTTCCCCTATTTGGAACGTCTCGATTCAATCTCCCCCTTAACCTTCTCCTCATTGACACCCATCTCCCATCGCAAACCTGTCCCCAATTTGGAACGTCTCGATTCAATCTCCCCCTTAACCTTCTCCTCATTGACTCCCGTCTCCCATCGCAAACCCTTACCCCATTTGGAACGTCTCGATTCAATCTCCCCCTTAACCTTCTCCTCATTGACTCCCATCTCCCATCGCAAACCCTTCCCCCATTTGGAACATCTCGATTCAGTCCCCCCTTAACCTTCTCCTCATTGACTCCCATCTCCCATCGCAAACCTTTCCCCCATTTGGAACGTCTCGATTCAATCTTCCCCCTTAACCTTCCCCTCATTGACTCCCATCGCAAACCCTTCCCCCATTTGGAACATCTCGATTCAATCTCCCCCTTAACCTTCTCCTCATTGACTCCCATCTCCCATCGCAAACCCTTCCCCCATTTGGAACGTCTCGATTCAATCTCCCCCTTAACCTTCTCCTCATTGACTCCCATCTCCCATCGCAAACCCTTCCCCCAATTGGAACGTCAAGATTCAATCTCCCCCTTAACCTTCTCCTCATTGACTCCCATCTCCCATCGCAAACGTTTCCCCCATTTGGAACGTCTCGATTCAATCTCCCCCTTAACCTTCTCCTCATTGACTCCCATCTCCCATCGCAAACCTTTCCCCCATTTGGAACGTCTCGATTCAATCTCCCCCTTACCCTTCTCCTCATTGACTCCCATCGCAAACCCTTCCCCCAATTGGAACATCTCGATTCAATCTCCCCCTTAACCTTCTCCTCATTGACTCCCACCTCCCATCGCAAACCCTTCCCCCATTCGGAACGCCTCGATTCAATCTGCCCCTTAACCTTCTCCTCATTGACTCCCACCTCCCATCGCAAACCCTTCCCCCATTTGGAACGCCTCGATTCAATCTCCCCCTTAACCTTCTCCTCATTGACTCCCATCGCAAACCTTCCTCCATTTGGGAACGTTTCGATTCAATCTCCCCCTTAACCTTCTACTCATTGACTCCCATCGCAAACCCTTCCACCATTTGGAACATCTCGATTCAATCTCCCCCTTAACCTTCTCCTCATTGACTCCCGTCTCCCATTGCAAACCCTTCCCCCATTCGGAACATCTCGATTCAATCTCCCCCTTAACCTTCTCCTCATTGACTCCCGTCTCCCATCGCAAACCCTTCCCCCATTTGGAACGTCTCGATTCAATCTCCCCCTTAACCTTCTCCTCATTGACTCCCATCGCAAACCCTTCCCCCATTTGGAACGCCTCGATTCAACCTCCCCCTTAACCTTCTCCTCATTGACTCCCGTCTCCCATCGCAAACCCTTCCCCCATTTGGAACGTCTCAATTCAATCTCCCCCTTAACCTTCTCCTCATTGACTCCCGTCTCCCATCGCAAACCCTTCCCCCATTTGGAATGTCTCGATTCAATCTCCCCCTTAACCTTCCCCTCATTGACTCCCATCGCAAACCCTTCCCCCATTTGGAACGTCTCGATTCAATCTCCCCCTTAACCTTCTCCTCATTGACTCCCATCACAAACCCTTCCCCCATTGGGAACGTCTCGATTCAATCTCCCCCTTAACCTTCTCCTCATTGACTCCCATCTCCCATCGCAAACCCTTCCCCCATTGGGAACGCCTCGATACAATCTCCCCCTTAACCTTCTCCTCATTGACTCCCGTCTCCCATCGCAAACCCTTCCCCCATTTGGAATGTCTCGATTCAATCTCCCCCTTAACCTTCTCCTCATTGACTCCCGTCTCCCATCGCAAACCCTTCCCCCATTTGAATGTCTCGATTCAATCTCCCCCTTAACCTTCTCCTCATTGACTCCCGTCTCCCATCGCAAACCCTTCCCCCATTGGGAACATCTCGATTCAATCTCCCCCTTAACCTTATCCTCATTGACTCCCGTCTCCCATCGCAAACCCTTCCCCCATTGGGAACATCTCGATTCAATCTCCCCCTTAACCTTCTCCTCATTGACCCCCATCTCCCATCGCAAACCCTTCCCCCATTTGGAATGTCTCGATTCAATCTCCCCCTTAACCTTCTCCTCATTGACTCCCATCTCCCATCGCAAACACTTCCCCCATTTGTAAGTCTCAGTTCAATCTCCCCCTTAACCTTCTCCTCATTGACTCCCGTCTCCCGTCGCAAACCCTTCCCCCATTTGGAATGTCTCGATTCAATCTCCCCCTTAACCTTCTCCTCATTGACTCCCATCGCAAACCCTTCCCCCATTGGGAACGTCTCGATTCAATCTCCCCCTTAACCTTCTCCTCATTGACTCCCATCGCAAACCCTTCCCCCATTTGGAACGTCTCGATTCAATCTCCCACTTAACCTTCTCCTCATTGACTCCCGTCTCCCATCGCAAACCCTTCCCCCATTTGGAACGTCTCGATTCAATCTCCCCCTTAACCTTCTCCTCATTGACTCCCATCTCCCATCGCAAACCCTTCGCCCATTTGGAACGTCTCGATTCAATCTCCCCCTTAACCTTCTCCTCATTGACTCCCATCTCCCATCGCAAACCCTTCGCCCATTTGGAACGTGTCGATTCAATCTCCCCCTTAACCTTCTCCTCATTGACTCCCATCTCCCATCGCAAACCCTTCCCCCATTTGGAACGTCTTGATTCAATCTCCCCCTTAACCTTCTCCTCATTGACTCCCGTCTCCCATTGCAAACCCGTCCCCCATTCGGAACGTCTCGATTCAATCTCCCCCTTAACCTTCTCCTCATTGACTCCCATCTGCCATCGCAAACCCTTCCCCCATTTGGAACGTCTCGATTCAATCTCCCCCTTAACCTTCTCCTCATTGGCTCCCGTCTCCCATTGCAAACCCTTCCCCCATTGGGAACGTCTCGATTCAATCTCCCCCTTAACCTTCTCCTCATTGACTCCCATCGCAAACCCTTCCCCCATTCGGAACGTCTCGATTCAATCTCCCCCTTAACCTTCTCCTCATTGACTCCCATCTGCCATCGCAAACCCTTCCCCCATTTGGAACGTCTCGATTCAATCTCCCCCTTAACCTTCTCCTCATTGACTCCCGTCTCCCATCGCAAACCCTTCCCCCATTTGGAACGTCTCGATTCAATCTCCCCCTTAACCTTCTCCTCATTGACTCCCATCGCAAACCCGTCCCCCATT
>NC_092729.1:84402735-84503133 GCF_047496885.1 Scyliorhinus torazame | reverse complement strand
GGCCCGGGGATTTGGAACGTTGGCCCAGGTGCTTTGGAACGTTGGCCCAGGTGCTTTGGAACGTTGGCCCGGGGATTGGAACGTCGGCCCGGGATTTGGAACGTCGGCCCGGGGCGGCCGCTGCACGGCGCGGTTTTGTTTTTGCGGCGGGGATATTGCACCGGGAGGGTCGCACCGCCGGGCCCGGGGGGTTTGCACCGGGAGCATTGCAGCCGGGGGCAGACTTTGCGCCGGGAGGGGGTCCCGCACCCACCGGCGCAGGAGCGGCTCCGCCAGATCTTGGTCAGCAGCAGCGCGGCGGCCAGCAGGTGGGACAGGTCCCCGGTCAGGCGGAACAGGTTCATGGAGAGAGGGAAGGAGACAGCGGCTGGCGGAGAGAGAGAGAGGAGGGAGGAGGGAGCAGGGAGCAGGCCTGTCTGCAAAGGCTGCAGCAGGAAATCCCTCCCTCAGAGAGAGAGAGAGGCTCCACCTCTCCCTCACCCCCTCTCACACTCACCCCCTCCACCTCTCCCTCTCACACTCACCCCCTCCACCTCTCCCTCACCCCCTCACACGCTCACACCCTCCACCTCTCCCTCTCACACTCACCCCCTCCACCTCTCCCTCACCCCCTCTCACACTCACCCCCTCCACCCCTCCCTCTCACACTCTCCCCCTCCACCTCTCCCTCACCCCCTCTCACACTCACCCCCTCCACCTCTCCCTCACCCCCTCTCACACTCACCCCCTCCACCTCCACTCTCACACTCACCCCCTCCACTCTCCCTCACCCCCTCTCACACTCACCCCTCCACCCTCCCTCTCACACTCACCCCCTCCACCTCTCCCTCACCCTCTCACACTCACCCCCTCCACCTCTCCCTCTCACACTCACCCCCTCCACCTCTCCCTCTCACACTCACCCCCTCCACCTCTCCCTCACTGCCTCTCACACTCACCCCTCCACCTCTCCCTCACCCCCTCTCACACTCACCCCCTCCAACCCCCTCCCTCTCACACTCACCCCCTCCACCTCTCCTCAGCCCTCTCACACTCACCCCCCTCCACCTCTCCCTCTCACACTCACCCCCTCCACCTCTCCCTCAGCCCCTCTCCACTCACCCCTCCACCTCTCCCTCTCACACTCACCCCCTCCACCTCTCCCTCACTCCCTCTCACACTCACCCCCTCCACCTCTCCCTCTCACACTCACCCCCTCCACCTCTCCCTCTCACACTCACCCCCTCCACCTCTCCCTCACACCACTCACCCCCTCCACATCTCCCTCACCACCTCTCACACTCACCCCCTCCACCTCTCCCTCTCACACTCACCCCCTCCACCTCTCCCTCACCCCCTCTCACACTCACCCCCTCCACCTCTCCCTCCCTCCCTCTCACACTCACCCCCTCCACCTCTCCCTCCACACTCACCCCCTCCACCTCTCCCTCACCCCTCTCACACTCACACCCTCCACCTCTCCCTCTCACACTCACCCCCTCCACACTCCCTCACCCTCTCACACTCACCCCCTCCACCTCTCCCTCACCCCCTCTCACACTCACCCCTCCACCTCTCCCTCACCCCTCTCACACTCACACCCTCCACCTCTCCCTCTCACACTCACCCCCTCCACCTCTCCCTCTCACACTCACCCCCTCCACCTCTCCCTCTCACACTCACCCCCTCCACCTCTCCCTCTCACACTCACCCCCCCACATCTCCCTCAGCCCCTCTCACACTCACCCCCTCCACCTCTCCCTCACCCCCTCTCACACTCATCCCCTCCACCTCTCCCTCTCACACTCACCCCCTCCACCACTCCCTCTCACACTCACCCCCTCCACATCTCCCTCAGCCCCTCTCACACTCACCCCCTCCACCTCTCCCTCTCACACTCACGCCCCTCCACCTCTTCCCTCTCACACTCACCCCCTCCACCTCTCCCTCTCACACTCACGCCCTCCACCTCTCCCTCTCACACTCACCCCCTCCACATCTCCCTCAGCCCCTCTCACACTCACCCCCTCCACCTCTCCCTCACCCCCTCTCACACTCACCCCCTCCACCTCTCCCTCTCACACTCACCCCCCCTCACCACTCCCTCTCACACTCACCCCCTCCACATCTCCCTCAGCCCCTCTCACACTCACCCCCTCCACCTCTCCCTCTCACACTCACCCCCTCCACCTCTCCCTCTCACACTCACCCCCTCCACATCTCCCTCAGCCCCTCTCACACTCACCCCCTCCACCTCTCCCTCTCACACTCACCCCCCTCCACCTCTCCTCACTCCCTCTCACACTCACCCCCTCCACCTCTCCCTCTCACACTCACCCCTCCACCTCTCCCTCAGCCCCTCTCCACTCACCCCCTCCACCTCTCCCTCACTCCCTCTCACACTCACCCCCTCCACCTCTCCCTCTCACACTCACCCCCTCCACCACTCCCTCTCACACTCACCCCCTCCCACATCTCCCTCAGCCCCTCTCACACTCACCCCCTCCACCTCTCCCTCTCACACTCACCCCTCCACCTCTCCCTCCTCACACTCACCCCCTCCACCTCTCCCTCTCACACTCAGCCCTCCACCTCTCCCTCTCACACTCACCCCCTCCACATCTCCCTCAGCCCCTCTCACACTCACCCCCTCCACCTCTCCCTCACCCCTCTCACACTCACCCCCTCCACCTCTCCCTCTCACACTCACCCCCTCCACCTCTCCCTCTCACACTCACCCCCTCCACCTCTCCCTCTCACACTCACCCCCTCCACATCTCCTCACCCCTCTCACACTCACCCCCTCCACCTCTCCCTCTCACACTCACCCCCTCCACCTCTCCCTCACTCCCTCTCACACTCACCCCCTCCACCTCTCCCTCACTCCCTCTACACTCACCCCCTCCACCTCTCCCTCTCACACTCACCCCCTCCACCTCTCCTCAGCCCCTCTCACACTCACCCCCTCCACCTCTCCCTCACTCCCTCTCACACTCACCCCCTCCACCTCTCCCTCACTGCCTCTCACACTCACCCCCTCCACCTCTCCCTCACTCCCTCTCACACTCACCCCCTCCACCTCTCTCACCCTCTCCACCACCCCCTCTCGCACTCACCCCCTCCACCTCTCCCTCACTCCCTCTCACACTCACCCCCTCCACCTCTCCTCACTCCCTCTCACACTCACCCCCTCCACCTCTCCCTCACTCCCTCTCACACTCACCCCCCTCCACCTCTCCCTCTCACACTCACCCCCTCCTCACTCCCTCACACACTCACCCCCTCCACCTCTCCCTCACTCCCTCTCACACTCCACCCCCTCCACCTCTCCCTCACTCCCTCTCACACTCACCCCCTCCACCTCTCCCTCCACACTCACCCCCTCCACCTCTCCCTCTCACACTCACACCCTCCACCTCTCCCTCTCACACTCACCCCCTCCACCTCTCCCTCACGCCCTCTCACACTCACCCCCTCCACCTCTCCCTCACTCCCTCTCACACTCACCCCCTCCACCTCTCCCTCTCACACTCACCCCCTCCACCTCTCCTCACTCCCTCTCACACTCACCCCCTCCACCTCTCCCTCTCACACTCACCCCCTCCTCACTCCCTCTCACACTCACCCCCTCCACCTCTCCCTCACTCCCTCTCACACTCACCCCCTCCACCTCTCCCTCACTCCCTCTCACACTCACCCCCTCCACCACTCCCTCTCACACTCACCCCCCTCCACCTCTCCCTCTCACACTCACCCCCCTCCACCTCTCCCTCACTCCCTCTCACACTCACACCCTCCACCTCTCCCTCTCACACTCACCCCCCTCCACCTCTCCTCACTCCCTCTCACACTCACCCCTCCACCTCTCCCTCTCACACTCACCCCCTCCACCTCTCCCTCACTCCCTCTCACACTCACCCCCTCCACCTCTCCCTCACTCCCTCTCACACTCACCCCTCCACCTCTCCCTCTCACACTCACCCCCTCCACCTGTCCCTCACTCCCTCTCACACTCACCCCCTCCACCTCTCCTCACTCCCTCTCACACTCACTCCCTCCACCTCTCCCTCAGCCGCTCTCACACTCACCCCCTCCACCTCTCCCTCACCCCCCTCCACCTCTCCCTCACTCCCTCTCACACTCACCCCCTCCACCTCACCCTCACTCCCTCTCACACTCACCCCCTCCACCTCTCCCTCACTCCCTCTCACACTCACCCCCTCCACCTCTCCCTCTCACACTCACCCCCTCCACCTCTCCCTCTCACACTCACCCCCCTCACACTCACCCCCTCCAACTCTCCCTCACTCCTTTCACACTCACACCCTCCACCTCTCCCTCACCCCCTCTCACACTCCCCCTCCACCTCTCCCACACCCCCTCTCACACTCACCCCCTCCACCTCTCCCTCAGCCCCTCTCACACTCACCCCTCCACCTCTCCCTCTCACACTCACCCCCTCCACCTCTCCCTCACCCCCTCTCACACTCACCCCCTCTCACACTCACCCCCTCCACCTCTCCCTCACCCCGTCTCACACTCACCCCCTCCACCTCTCCCTCACTCCCTCTCACACTCACACCCTCCACCTCTCCCTCACCCCCTCTCACACTCACCCCCTCCACCTCTCCCTCTCACACTCACCCCATCCACCTCTCCCTCACCCCCTCTCACACTCACCCCATCCACCTCTCCCTCACCCCCTCTCACACTCACCCCCTCCACCTCTCCCTCACTCCCTCTCACACTCACCCCCTCCACCTCTCCCTCTCACACTCACCCCCTCCACCTCTCCTCTCACACTCACCCACTCCACCTCTCCCTCACTCCCTCTCACACTCACCCCCTCTACCTCTCACACTCACCCCCTCCACCTCTCCCTCCCCCACTCACCCCCTCCACCTCTCCCTCACTCCCTCTCACACTCACCCCCTCCACCTCTCCCTCACCCCCTCTCACACCAACCCCTCCACCTCTCCCTCACCCCCTCTCACACTCACCCCCCTCCACTCTCCTCTCACACTCACCCCCTCCACCTCTCCCTCTCACACTCACCCCCTCCACATCTCCCTCACTCCCTTTCACACTCACTCCCTCCACCTCTCCCTCACTCCCTCACACACTCTCCATCTCTCCCTCAGCCCCTCTCATACTCACCCCCTCCACCTCTCTTCACACTCACCCCCTCCACCTCTCCCTCACTCCCTCTCACACTCACCCCCTCCACCTCTCCCTCTCACACTCACCCTCTCACCTCTCCCTCACTCCCTCTCACACTCACCCCCTCCACCTCTCCCTCACTCCCTCTCACACTCACCCCCTCCACCTCTCCCTCTCACACTCACCCCCTCCACCTCTCCCTCACTCCCTCTCACACTCACCCCCTCCACCTCTCCCTCACTCCCTCTCACACTCAGCCCTCCACCTCTCCCTCTCACACTCACCCCCTCCACCTGTCCCTCACTCCCTCTCACACTCACCCCCTCCACCTCTCCTCACTCCCTCTCACACTCACTCCCTCCACCTCTCCCTCAGCCGCTCTCACACTCACCCCCTCCACCTCTCCCTCACCCCCTCCACCTCTCCCTCACTCCCTCCTCACACTCACCCCCTCCACCTCCCCCTCACTCCCTCTCACACTCACCCCCTCCACCCTCCCTCACTCCCTCACACTCACCCCTCCACCTCTCCTCTCACACTCACCCCCTCCACCTCTCCCTCTCACACTCACCCCCTCTCACACTCACCCCCTCCAACTCTCCCTCACTCCCTTCACACTCACACCCTCCACCTCTCCCTCACCCCCTCTCACACTCCCCCCCACCTCTCCCACACCCCCCTCTCACACTCACCCCCTCCACCTCTCCCTCAGCCCCTCTCACACTCACCCTTCCACCTCTCCCCTCTCACACTCACCCCCTCCACCTCTCCCTCACCCCCTCTCACACTCACCCCCTCTCACACTCACCCCCGCCACCTCTCCCTCACCCCCCTCTCACACTCACCCCCTCCACCTCTCCCTCACTCCCTCTCACACTCACACCCTCCACCTCTCCCTCACCCCCCTCTCACACTCACCCCCTCCACCTCTCCCTCTCACACTCACCCCATCCACCTCTCCCTCACCCCCTCTCACACTCACCCCATCCACCTCTCCCTCACCCCCTCTCACAGCCACCCCCTCCACCTCTCCCTCACTCCCTCTCACACTCACCCCCTCCACCTCTCCCTCTCACACTCACCCCCTCCACCTCTCCCTCTCACACTCACCCACTCCACCTCTCCCTCACTCCCTCTCACACTCACCCCCTCTACCTCTCACACTCACCCCCTCCACCTCTCCCTCTCACACTCACCCCCCTCCAACCTCTCCCTCACTCCTCTCACACTCACCCCCTCCACCTCTCCCTCACCCCCTCTCACACTCAACCCCTCCACCTCTCCCTCACCCCCACTCACACTCACCCCCTCCACCTCTCCCTCTCACACTCACCCCCTCCACCTCTCCCTCTCACACTCACCCCCTCCACCTCTCCCTCACTCCCTTTCACACTCACTCCCTCCACCTCTCCCTCACTCCCTCACACTCCATCTCTCCCTCAGCCCCTCTCATACTCACCCCCTCCACCTCTCCCTCACACTCACCCCCTCCACCTCTCCCTCACTCCCTCTCACACTCACCCCCTCCACCTCTCCCTCTCACACTCACCCTCTCCACCTCTCCTCACTCCTCTCACACTCACCCCCTCCACCTCTCCCTCACACCTCACACTCACCCCCTCCACCTCTCCCTCACACTCACCCCCTCCACCTCTCCCTCACCCCCTCTCACACTCACCCCCTCCACCTCTCCCTCACCCCCCTCTCACACTCACCCCCTCCACCTCTCCCTCTCACACTCACCCCCTCCACCTCTCCCTCTCACACTCACCCCCTCCACCTCTCCCTCACTCCCTCTCACACTCCTTCCCTCCACCTCTCCCTCACTCCCTCACACACTCTCCATCTCTCCCTCAGCCCCTCTCACACTCACCCCTCCACCTCTCCCTCACTCCCTCACACTCACCCCCTCCACCTCTCCCTCACTCCCTCTCACACTCACCCCCTCCACCTCTCCCTCTCACACTCACCCCCTCCACCTCTCCCTCACTCCCTGTCACACTCACACCCTGCACCTCTCCCTCTCACACTCACCCCCTCCACCTCTCCCTCACTCCCTCTCACACTCACCCCCTCCACCTCTCCCTCACTCCCTCTCACACTGACCCCCTCCACCTCTCCCTCACTCCCTCTCACACTCACCCCCTCCACCTCTCCCTCTCACACTCACCCCCTCCACCTGTCCCTCACTCACTCACACTCACCCCCTCCACCTCTCCCTCGCTCCCTCTCACACTCACTCCCTCCACCTCTCCCTCAGCCGCTCTCACACTCACCCCCTCCACCTCTCCCTCACCCCCTCCACCTCTCCCTCACTCCCTCTCACACTCACCCCTCCACCTCTCCCTCACTCCCTCTCACACTCACCCCCTCCACCTCTCCCTCACTCCCTGTCACACTCACACCCTGCACCTCTCCCTCTCACACTCACCCCCTCCACCTCTCCCTCACTCCCTCTCACACTCACCACCTCTCCCTCTCACACTCACCCCTCCACCTCTCCCTCACTCCCTCTCACACTGACCCCCTCCACCTCTCCCTCACTCCCTCTCACACTCACCCCCTCCACCTCTCCCCTCACACTCACCCCCTCTCACACCACCCCCCCACCTCCCACACCCTCTCACACCACACCCTCCACCTCTCCCCCACCCCCCTCCACTCACCCCTCCACCTCTCCCTCCCTCCACACTCACCCCCTCCACCCTCCCTCACTCCCTCTCACACCACCCCTCTCACACTCACCCCCTCCACCTCTCCCCCTCACACTCACCCCCCTCCACCTCCCCTCACCCCCTCTCACACTCGCCCCCCTCACACTACCCCCTCCACCTCTCCCTCACCCCCTCTCACACTCACCCCCTCCACCTCCTTCCCTCACCCCTCTCACACTCACACCCTCCACCTCTCCCTCACCCCCTCTCACACTCACCCCCTCCACCTCTCCCCTCACACCACCCCATCCACCTCTCCTCACCCCCTCTCACACCACCCCATCCACCTCTCCCCACCCCCTCTCACACTCACCCCTCCACCTCTCCCTCACTCCCTCTCACACTCACCCCCTCCACCTCTCTCTCTCACACTCACCCCCGCCACCTCTCCCTCTCACACTCACCCCCTCCACCTCTCCCTCACTCCCTCTCACACTCACCCCCTCTACCTCTCACACTCACCCCCTCCACCTCTCCCTCTCACACTCACCCCCTCCACCTCTCCCTCACTCCCTCTCACACTCACCCCCTCCACCTCTCCCTCACCCCCTCTCACACTCAACCCCTCCACCTCTCCCTCACCCCCTCTCACACTCACCCACTCCACCTCTCACACTCACCCCCTCCACCTCTCCCTCTCATACTCACCCCCTCCACCTCTCCCTCACTCCCTTTCACACTCACTCCCTCCACCTCTCCCTCACACACTCTCCATCTCTCCCTCAGCCCCTCTCATACTCACCCCCTCCACCTCTCCCTCACACTCACCCCCTCCACCTCTCCCTCACTCCCTCTCACACTCACCCCCTACACCTCTCCCTCTCACACTCACCCCCTCCACCTCTCCCTCTCACACTCACCCTCTCCACCTCTCCCTCGGTCCCTCTCACACTCACCCCTCCACCTCTCCCTCACTCCCTCACACTCACCCCCTCCACCTCTCCCTCACCCCCTCTCACACCCTCCACCTCTGCCTCTCACACTCACCCCCCTCCACCTCTCCCTCACTCCCTCTCACACTCACCCCTCCACCTCTCCCTCACTCCCTCTCACACTCACCCCCTCTACCTCTCACACTCACCCCCTCCACCTCTCCCACTCACCCCCTCCACCTCTCCCTCACTCCCTCTCACACTCACCCCCTCCACCTCTCCCTCACCCCCTCTCACACTCACCCCCTCCACCTGTCCCTCACCCCTTCTCACACTCAACCCCTCCACCTCTCCCCTCACTCCCTCTCACACTGACCCCCTCCACCTCTCCCTCACTCCCTCTCACACTCACCCCCTCCACCTCTCCCTCTCACACTCACCCCCTCCACCTGTCCCTCACTCACTCACACTCACCCCCTCCACCTCTCCCTCACTCCCTCTCACACTCACTACCTCCACCTCTCCCTCAGCCGCTCTCACACTCACCCCCCTCCACCTCTCCCTCACCCCCTCCACCTCTCCCTCACTCCCTCTCACACTCACCCCTCCACCTCTCCCTCACTCCCTCTCACACTCACCCCCTCCACCTCTCCCTCTCACACTCACCCCCTCCACCTCTCCCTCTCACACTCACCCCCTCACACACTCACCCCCTCCAACCTCCCTCACCCCTCTCACACTCACACCCTCCACCTCCCCTCACTCCCCCTCACACTCACCCCCTCCACCTCACCCCCCTCTCACACCACCCCCCCTCCACCTCTCCCTCACACCCCTCACACTCACCCCCTCTCACACTCACCCCCTCCACCCTCCCTCTCACACTCACCCCCTCCACCCTCCCTCACCCCTCTCACACTCACCCCCTCTCACACTCACCCCCTCCACCTCCCCTCACCCCCTCTCACACTCACCCCCCTCCACCTCTCCCTCACTCCCTCTCACACTCACACCCTCCACCTCTCCCTCACCCCCTCTCACACTCACCCCCTCCACCTCTCCCTCTCACACTCACCCCCATCCACCTCTCCCTCACCCCCCTCACACTCACCCCATCCACCTCCCCCCTCACCCCCCTCTCACACTCACCCCTCCACCTCTCCCTCACTCCCTCTCACACTCACCCCCTCCACCTCTCCCTCTCACACTCACCCCCTCCACCTCTCCCTCTCACACTCACCCCCTCCACCTCTCCCTCACTCCCTCTCACACTCACCCCCTCTACCTCTCACACTCACCCCCTCCACCTCTCCCTCTCACACTCACCCCCTCCACCTCTCCCTCACTCCCTCTCACACTCACCCCCCTCCACCTCTCCCTCACCCCCTCTCACACTCAACCCCTCCACCTCTCCCTCACCCCCTCTCACACTCACCCACTCCACCTCTCACACTCACCCCCTCCACCTCTCCCTCTCACACTCACCCCCTCCACCTCTCCTCACTCCCTTTCACACTCACTCCCTCCACCTCTCCCTCACTCCCTCACACACTCTCCATCTCTCCCTCAGCCCCTCTCATACTCACACCCCTCCACCTCTCCCTCACACTCACCCCCTCCACCTCTCCCTCACTCCCTCTCACACTCACCCCCTACACCTCTCCCTCTCACACTCACCCCCTCCACCTCTCCCTCTCACACTCACCCTCTCCACCTCTCCCTCGGTCCCTCTCACACTCACCCCCTCCACCTCTCCTCACACTCACCCCCTCCACCTCTCCCTCACCCCCTCTCACACCCTCCACCTCTGCCTCTCACACTCACCCCTTCCTCACCTCTCCCTCACTCCTCTCACACTCACCCCCTCTACCTCTCACACTCACCCCCTCCACCTCTCCCACTCACCCCCTCCACCTCTCCCTCACTCCCTCTCACACTCACCCCCTCCACCTCTCCCTCACCCCCTCTCACACTCACCCCCTCCACCTGTCCCTCACCCCTTCTCACACTCACCCCTCCACCTCTCCCACTCACACTCACCCCCTCCAACTCTCCCTCTCACACTCACCCCCTCCACCTCTCCCTCACTCCCTCTCACACTCCCTCCCTCCACCTCTCCTCACTCCCTCACACACTCTCCATCTCTCCCTCAGCCCCTCTCACACTCACCCCCTCCACCTCTCCCTCACTCCCTCACACTCACCCCCTCCACCTCTCCCTCACTCCCTCTCACCCTCACCCCCTACACCTCTCCCTCTCACACTCACCCCCTCCACCTCTCCCTCTCACACTCACCCTCTCCACCTCTCCCTCACTCCCTCTCACACTCGCCCCCCTCCACCTCTCCGTCACTCCTCACACTCACCCCCTCCACCTCTCCCTCACCCCCTCACTCCCTCCACCTCTCCCTCTCACACTCACCTCCTCCACCTCTCCCTCACTCCCTCTCACACTCACCCCCTCCAACTCTCCCTCACCCCCTCTCTTACTCACACCCTCCACCTCTCCCTCTCACACTCACCGCCTCCACCTCTCCCTCACTCCCTCTCACACTCACCCCCTCCACCTCTCCCTCTCACACTCACCCCCTCCACCTCTCCCTCACCCCCTCTCACACTCACCCCCTCCACCTCTCCCTCAGCCCTCTCACACTCACACCCTCCACCTCTCCCTCTCACACTCACCCCCTCCACCTCTCCCTCACCCCCTCTCACACTCACCCCCTCCACCCCTCCCTCTCACACTCACCCCCTCCACCTCTCCCTCACCCCCTCTCACACTCACCACCTCCACCACTCCCTCACTCCCTCTCACACTCACCCCCTCCACCTCTCCCTCACTCCACCTCTCCCTTAATCCCTCTCACACTCACCCCCTCCACCTCTCCCTCACTCCCTCTCACACTCACACCCTCCACCTCTCCCTCACTACCTCTCACACTCACACCCTACAGCTCTCCTTCAGCCCCTTCACCTCTCCCTCACTCCCTCCACCTCTCCCTCACTCCCTCGCACACTCTCCATCTCTCCCCCAGCCCCTCTCACACTCACCCCCTCCACTTCTCCCTCACTCCCTCTCACACTCACACCCTCCAGCTCTCCTTCAGCCCCTCCACCTCTCCCTCCCTCCCTCCACCTCTCCCTCACTCCCTCCACCTCTCCCTCACTCCCTCACACACTCTCCATCTCTCCCCAGCCCCTCTCACACTCACCCCCTCCACCTCTCCCCAAGCCCCTCTCACACTCACACCCTCCAGTACTCCTTCAGCACCTCCACCTCTCCCTCACTCCCTCACACACTCTCCCCCAGCCGCTCTCACACTCACCCTCTCCTCCTCCCCTTCACTCCCTCTCACACTCACACCCTCCACCTCTCCCTCTCACACTTACACCCTCCACCTCTCCTTCAGCCCCTCTCACACTCACCCCCTCCACCTTTCCCTCTCTCACTCTCTCCAGCTCTCCCTCCCTCACTATCACCCACTCCACCTCTCCCTCACCCCCTCTCACACTCACCCCCTCCACCTCTCCCTCAGCCCCTCTCACACTCTCCACCTCTCCCTCACTCCCTCACACACTCTCCATCTCTCCCTCACCCCCTCTCACACTCACCCCCTCCACCTCTCCCTCACTCCCTCACACTCACCCCCTCCACCTCTCCCTCACTCCCTCTCACACTCACCCCCTACACCTCTCCCTCTCACCCTCACCCCCTCCACCTCTCCCTCTCACACTCACCCTCTCCACCTCTCCCTCACTCCCTCTCACACTCACCCCCTCCACCTCCCCCTCACTCCCTCACACTCACCCCCCTCCACCTCCCCCCTCACTCCCTCTCACACTCTCCCCCAGCCGCTCTCACACTCACCCCCTCCACCTCTCCCTCACTCCCTCTCACACTCACACCCTCCACCTCTCCCTCTCACACTCACCCCCTCCACCTCTCCCTCACTCCCTCTCACACTCACCCCCTCCACCTCTCCCTCTCACACTCACCCCCTCCACCTCTCCCTCACCCCCTCTCACACTCACCCCCTCCACCTCTCCCTCACCCCCTCTCACACTCACACCCTCCACCTCTCCTCTCACACTCACCCCCTCCACCTCTCCCTCACCCCCTCTCACACTCACCCCCTCCACCCCTCCCTCTCACACTCACCCCCTCCACCTCTCCCTCACCTCCTCTCACACTCACCCCCTCCACCACTCCCTCACTCCCTCTCACACTCACCCCCTCCACCTCTCCCTCACTCCCTCTCACACTCACACCCTCCACCTCTCCCTCACTCCCTCTCACACTCACACCCTCCAGCTCTCCTTCAGCCACTCCACCTCTGCCTCCCTCCCTCCACCTCTCCCTCACTCCCTCACACTCTCCATCTCTCCCCCAGCCCCTCTCACACTCACCCCCTCCACCTCTCCCCCAGCCCCTCTCACACTCACACCCTCCAGCTCTCCTTCAGCACCTCCACCTCTCCCTCACTCCCTCACATACTCTCCCCCAGCCGCTCTCACACTCACCCTCTCCACCTCTCCCTCACTCCCTCACACTCTTCACCTCTCCCCAGCCCCTCTCACACTCACACCCTCCACCTCTCCCTCACTCCCTCTCACACTTACACCCTCCACCTCTCCCTCACTCCCTCTCACACTCACCCCCTCCATCTCTCCCTCACACTCTCCACCTCTCCCCCAGCCCCTCTCACACTCACCCCCTCCACCTCTCCCTCACTCCCTCTCACACTCACACCCTCCACCTCTCCCCCAGCCCCTCTCACACTCACACCCTCCAGCTCTCCTTCAACCCCTCCACCTCTCCCTCACTCCCTCACACACTCTCCCCCAGCCGCTCTCACACTCACCTTCTCCACCTCTCCCTCACTCCCTCTCACACTCACACCCTCCACCTCTCCCTCTCACACTTACACCCTCCACCTCTCCTTCAGCCCCTCTCACTCACTCCCCCTCCACCTCTCCTTCACACACTCTCTACTTCTCCCCAGCCCCTCTCACACTCACCCCCTCCACCTCTCCCTCACTCACTCTCTCCAGCTCTCCCTCACTCACTATCACCCACTCCACCTCTCCCTCACCCCCTCTCACACTCACCCCCTCCACCTCTCCCTCAGCCCCGCTCACACTCTCCACCTCTCCCTCACTCCCTCTCTCACTCACCCCCTCCACCTCTCCCTCAGCCCCTCTCACACTCTCCACCTCTCCCTCACTCCCTTTCACACTCAAACCCTCCACCCTCCCTCACCCCCTCTCACACTCCCCCTCCACCTCTCCCACACCCCCTCTCACACTCACCCCCTCCACCTCTCCCTCAGCCCCTCTCACACTCACCCCTCCACCTCTCCCTCACCCCCTCTCACACTCACCCCCTCCACCTCTCCCTCACTCCCTCTCACACTCACCCCCTGCACCTCTCCCTCACCCCCTCTCACACTCACCCCCTCCACCTCTCCCTCACTCCCTCTCACACTCACCCCCTCCACCTCTCCCTCACTCCACCTCTCCCTCACTCCCTCTCACACTCACCCCCTCCACCTCTCCCTCACTCCCTCTCACACTCACACCCTCCACCTCTCCCTCACTCCCTCCACCTCTCCCTCACTCCCTCACACACTCTCCACCTCTTCCCAGCCCCTCTCACACTCAACCCCTCCACCTCTCCCTCACTCCCTCTCACACTCACACACTCCAGCTCTCCTTCAGCCCCTCCACCTCTCCTCCCTCCCTCCACCTCTCCCTCACTCCATCACACACACTCCATCTCTCCCCCAGCCCCTCTCACACTCACCCCCTCCACCTCTCCCCCAGCCCCTCTCACACTCACACCCTCCAGCTCTCCTTCAGCACCTCCACCTCTCCCTCACTCCCTCACACACTCTCCCCCAGCCGCTCTCACACTCACCCTCTCCACCTCTCCTTCACTCCCTCTCACACTTACACCCTCCACCTCTCCCTCACTCCCTCTCACACTCACCCCCTCCACCTCGCCCTCACACTCTCCACCTCTCCCCCAGCCCCTCTCACACTCACACCCTCCAGCTCTCCTTCATCCCCTCCACCTCTCCCTCACTCCCTCAGACACTCTCCCCCCAGCCGCTCTCACACTCACCTTCTCCACCTCTCCCTCACTCCCTCTCACACTCACACCCTCCACCTCTCCCTATCACACTTACACCCTCCACCTCTCCCTCAGCCCCTCTCACACTCACCCCCTCGACCCCTCCCTCACACTCACCCTCTCCACCTCTCACACTCACCCCCTCCACCTCTCCCTCCCTCACTCTCACACTCACCCCCTCCACCTCTCCCTCACTCCCCCTCACACTCACCCCCTCCACCTCTCCCTCACTCCCTCACACACTCACCCCCTCCACCCCTCCCTCTCACACTCACCCCCTCCACCCCTCTCCCTCACACTCACCCCCTCCACCCCTCCCTCACACTCACCCCTCCACCCCTCACTCACACTCACCCCCTCCACCCCTCCCTCTCACTCACCCCCTCCACCTCTCCCTCAGCCCCTCTCACACTCACCCCCCTCCACCTCTCCCTCAGCCCCTCTCACACTCACCCCCTCCACCCCTCCCTCTCACACTCACCCCCTCCACCTCTCCCTCAGCCCCTCTCACACTCACCCCCTCCACCCCTCCCTCTCACACTCACCCCCTCCACCTCTCCCTCAGCCCCTCTCACACTCACCGCCTCCCTCACTCCCTCGCACACTCACCCCCTCCACCTCTCCCTCAGCCCCTCTCACACTCACCCCCTCCACCTCTCCCTCAGCCCCTCTCACACTCACTCTCTCCACCTCTCCCTCAGCCCCTCTCACACTCACATTCACCTGTCCCTCAGCCCCTCTCACACTCACCCCCTCCACCCCTCCCTCACACTCACCCCCCCTCCACCCCTCCCTCACACTCACCCCCTCCACCCCTCCCTCACACTCACCCCCTCCACCCCTCCCTCACACTCACCCCTCCACCTCTCCCTCACTCACTCCACCTCTCCCTCACTCACTCTCACTCACTCCACCTCTCCCTCAGCCCCTCTCACACTCACCCCCTCGACCTCAGCCTCCCTCACTCTCTCCCTCAGCCCCTCTCACACTCACCCCTTCCAGCTCTCCTTCAGCCCCTCCAACTCTCCCTCACACACCCTCCCCAGCCGCTCTCACACTCACACCCTTCACCTCTCCTTCAGCCCCTCTCACACTCACCCCCTCCACATCTCCCTCAGCCCCTCTCACACTCACCCCCTCCACCTCTCCCTCCCTCTCACACTCACCCCCTCCACCTCCCACTCCCTCCCTCTCACACTCACCCCCTCCACATCTCCCTCAGCCCCTCTCACACTCACCCCCTCCACCTCTCCTTCAGCCCCTCTCACACTCACCCCCTCCACATCTCCCTCAGCCCCTCTCACACTCACCCCCTCCACCTCTCCTTCAGCCCCTCTCACACTCACCCCCTCCACATCTCCCTCAGCCCCTCTCACACTCACCCCCTCCACCTCTCCCTCACTCACTCTCACACTCACCCCCTCCACCTCTCCCTCACTCCCTCACACACTCTCCACCTCTCCCTCAGCCCCTCAAACACCCTCCCCCTCCACCTCTCCCTCACCCCCTCTCACACTCACCCCCTCTCACACTCACCCCCTCCCTCACACACTCTCCACCTCTCCCTCTCCCCCCCTCACAATCACCCCCTCCACCCCTCCCTCACACTCACCCTCTACACCTCTCACACCCACCCCCTCCACCTCTCCCTCACTCACTCTCACACTCACCCCTTCCACATCTCCCTCACTCCCTCACACACTCACCCCCTCCACCTCTCCCTCACTCACTCTCACACTCACCCCTCCACATCTCCCTCAGCTCCTCTCACACTCACCCGCTCCACCTCTCCCTCACTCCCCCTCACACTCACCCCCTCCACCTCTCCCTCTCACACTCACCCCCTCCACCCCTCCCTCTCACACTCACCCCCTCCACCTCTCCCTCAGCCCCTCTCACCCTCACCCCCTCCACCTCTCCCTCAGCCCCCCTCACACTCACCCCCTCCACCCCTCCCTCACACTCACCCCTCCCATCCCTCCCTCACACTCACCCCTTCCACCTCTCCCTCAGCCCCCCTCACATTCACCCCCTCCACCCCTCCTCACACTCAGCCCCTCCACCCCTCCCTCACACTCACCTCTCCCTCACTCCCCCTCACACTCACCCCCCTCCACCTCTCCCTCACTCCCTCTCACACTCACCCCTCCACCTCTCCCTCAGCCCCTCTCACACTCACCCCCTCCACCTCTCCCTCAGCCCCTCTCACACTCACCCCCTCCACCTCAGCCTCCCTCACTCTCTCCCTCAGCTCCTCTCACACTCACCCCCTCCACCTCTCCCTCAGCCACTCTCACACTCACCCCCTCCACCCCTCCCTCACACTCACCCTCTCCACCTCTCGCACTCACCCCCTCCACCTCTCCCTCACTCACTCTCACACTCACCCCCTCCACCTCTCCCTCAGCCCCTCTCCACACTCACCCCCTCCACCTCTCCCTCAGCTCCTCTCACACTCACACCCTCCACCCCTCCCTCACACTCACCCCCTCCACCCCTCCCTCACTCCTTCTCACACTCACCCCCTCCACCTCTCCCTCACACACTCACACCCTCCACCCCTCCCTCTCACACTCACCCCCTCCACCCCTCCCTCTCACACTCACCCCCTCCACCTCTCCTTTCTCCCTCACACATTCACCCCCTCAACCTCTCCCTCACACTCCACCTCTCCCTCACACCCCTCTCACACTCACCCCTCCTCACTCCCTCACACACCTCACCCCCTCCACCTCTCCCTCAGCCCCTCTCACACTCCCCCCTCCACCTCTCCCTCAGTCCCCTCTCACACTCATCCCCTCCACCTCCCCCTCACACTCACCCCCTCCACCCCTCCCTCACACTCACCCCCCTCCACCCCTCCCTCTCACTCACCCCTCCACCTCTCCCTCAGCCCCTCTCACACTCACCCCCTCCACCTCTCCCTCACTCACTCTCTCCCTCAGCCCCTCTCACCTCACCCTCCACCCCTCCCTCTCACTCACCCCCTCCACCTCTCCCTCAGCCCCTCTCACACTCACCCCCTCCACCCCTCCCTCACACTCACCCCTCCACCTCTCCCTCACTCACTCTCACCCACTCCACCTCTCCCTCAGCCCCTCTCACACTCACCCCCTCCACCTCTCCCACAGCCCCTCTCACACTCACACCCTCCAGCTCTCCTCACTCCCTTTCACACTCACCCCCTCTCACACTCACCCCCTCCACCTCTCCCTCAGCCGCTCTCACACTCACACCCTCCACCTCTCCCTCAGCCACTCTCACACTCACCCCCTCCACTTCCCCCTCACACTCACCCCCTCCACCCCTTCCTCACACTCACCCCCCCCACCCTCTCCCCCAGCCGCTCTCACACTCACCCTCTCCACCCTCTCCCTCACGCCCTCTCACACTCACACCCTCCACCTCTCCTTCAGCCCCTCTCACACTCACCCCCTCCACATCTCCCTCACCCCCTCTCACACTCACCCCCACCACCCTCTCCCTCACTCCCTCTCACACTCAACCCTCCACCTCCCACTCCCTCCCTCACACACTCTCCACCTCTCCTTCAGCCCCTCTCACACTCCACCCCCTCCACCTCTCGCTCACCCCCCTCTCACACTCACCCCCTCCCTCACACTCTCCACCTCCCCCCTCCCTCACACTCACCCCCTCCACCTCTCCCTCACCCCCTCTCACACTCACCCCCCTCCCTCACACTCTCCACCTCCACCTCTCCCTCACACTCAACCCCTCCCCCCTCCCTCACACTCACCCCCTCCACCCCTCCCTCTCACTCACCCCCTCCACCTCTCCCGAAGCCCCTCTCACACTCACCCCCTCCACATCTCCCTCAGCCCCTCTCACACTCACCCCCTCCACCTCTCCCTCACTCACTCTCACACTCACCCCCTCCACCTCCCACTCCCTCCCTCACACACTCTCCACCTCTCCCTCAGCCCCTCTCACACTCACCCCCTCCACCCCTCCCTCACACTCACCCCCTCCACCCCTCCCTCTCACTCACCCCCTCCACCTCTCCCGAAGCCCCTCTCACACTCACCCCCTCCACCTCTCCCTCACTAACTCCACCTCTCCCTCACGCACTCTCACCCACTCCACCTCTCCTTCAGCCCCTCTCACACTCACACCCTCAACCTCTCCTTCAGCCCCTCTCACACTCACCCCCTCCACATCTCCCTCAGCCCCTCTCACACTCACACCCCTCCACCTCTCCCTCACTCCCTCTCCACACTCACCTCCACCTCCCACTCCCTCCCTCACACGCCACCTCTCCCTCAGCCCCTCTCACACTCACCCCTCTCACCCCTCCCTCACCACTCACCCCCTCCACCCCTCCCTCACACTCACCCCCTCCACCCCCTCCCTCACACTCACCCCCTCCACCTCTCCCTCACTCACTCCCGCCCACTCCACCTCCCTTCAGCCCCTCTCACACTCACACCTCAACCTCTCCTTCAGCCCCTCTCACACTCACCCCCTCCACATCTCCCCTCAGCCCTCTCACACTCACACCCTCCACCTCTCCCTCACTCCCTCTCACACTCAGCCTCCTCCACCTCCCACTCCCTCCCTCACACTCCACCTCTCCCTCAGCCCCTCTCACACTCACCCCCTCCACCCCTCCCTCACACTCACCCCCCTCCACCCCTCCCTCACACTCACCCCCTCCACCCCTCCCTCACACCTCACCCCCCTCCACCCCTCCCTCACACTCACCCCCTCCACCCCTCCCTCACACTCACCCCCCTCCACCCCTCCCCGCACACTCACCCCTCCACCCCTCCCTCACACTCACCCCCTCCACCCCTCCCTCACACTCACCCCCTCCACCCCTCCCTCACACTCCACCCCCTCCACCCCTCCCTCACATTCACCCACTCCACCTCTCCCTCAGCCCCTCAAACTCACCCCCTCCACCTCTCCCTCAGCCACTCTCACACTCACCCCCTCCACCCCTCCCTCACACTCCCCTCCTCCACCTCTCCTTCTCACACTCACCCCCTCCACATCTCCCTCAGCTCCTCTCACATTCACTCCCTCCACCCCTCCCTCACACTCACCCCCTCCACCCCTCCCTCACACTCACCCCCTCCACCCCTCCCTCTCGCTCACCCCCTCCACCTCTACCCGAAGCCCCTCTCACACTCACCCCCTCCAACTCTCCCTCACTCACTCCACCTCTCCCTCACTCACTCTCACCCACTCCACCTCTCCCTCAGCCCCTCTCACACTCACCCTCTCTCCCTCAGCCCCTCTCACACTCACCCCCTCCAGCTCTCCTTCAGCCCCTCTCACACTACCCCCTCCACATCTCCCTCAGCCCCTCTCACACTCACCCCCCTCCACCTCTCCCTCACACACCCTCCCCAGCCGCTCTCACACTCACACCCTCCACCTCTCCTTCAGCCCCTCTCACACTCACCCCCTCCACATCTCCCTCAGCCCCTCTCACACTCACCCCATCCACCTCTCCCTCACTCACTCTCACACTCACCTCCTCCACCTCCCACTCCCTCCCTCACACACTCTCCACCTCTCCCTCAGCCCCTCTCACACTCACCCCCTCCACCCCTCCCTCACACTCACCCCCTCCACCCCTCCCTCACACTCACCCCCTCCACCTCTCCCTCACACTCACCCCCTCCACCCCTCCCTCACACTCACCCCCTCCACCCCTCCCTCTCACTCACCCCCTCCACCTCTCCCGAAGCCCCTCTCACACTCACCCCCTCCACCCCTCCCTCAGCCACTCTCACACTCACCCCCTCCACCCCTTCCTCACACTCCCCTTCTCCACCTCTCCTTCTCACACTCACCCCCTCCACATCTCCCTCAGCTCCTCTCACACTCACCCCCTCCACCTCTCCCTCACTCCCCCTCACACTCACCCCCTCCACCTCTCCCTCACTCCCTCACACACTCACCCCCTCCACCCCTCCCTCTCACACTCACCCCCCTCCACCCCTCCCTCTCACACTCACTCCCTCCACCTCTCTCCCCTCACTCCCCCTCACACTCACCCCCCTCCACCTCTCCCTCACTCCCTCTCAACACTCACCCCCCTCCACCCCTCCCTCTCACACTCCACCCCTCCACCCCTCCCTCTCACACTCACCCCCTCAACCTCTCCCTCACACAGTCTCCACCTCTCCCTCAGCCCCTCTCACACTCACCCGCTCACCTCTCCCTCACTCCCTCTCACACTCACACCCTCCACCCCTCCCTCACACTCACCCCTCCACCCCTCCCTCACACTCACCCCCTCCATATCTCCCTCACACTCACCCCCTCCACCCCTCCCTCACACTCACCCCCTTCACCCCTCCCTCTCACTCACCCCCTCCACCCCTCCCTCACACTCACCCCCTCCACCCCCCTCACACTCACCCCCTCCACCTCTCACACTCACCCCTCCACCCCTCCCTCAGCCACTCTCACACTCACCCCTCCACATCTCCCTCAGCCACTTCACACACCACCCCCCACCCCCTCCACCCCTCCCCTCACACCACCCCCTCCACCTCTCCCTCAGCTCCTCTCACACTCACCCCCCTCCACCTCTTCCTCACTCCCTCACACTCACACCCTCCACCTCTCCCTCAGCCCCTCTCACACACACCCCCTCTCACTCCCTCACACACACTCCACCCCTCCCACCTCTCCCTCAGCCCCTCTCACACTCACCCCCTCCACCCCTCCCTCACACTCACCCCCCCTCCACCTCTCCTCTCACACTCACCCTCTCCACCTCTCCCTCTCACACTCACCCCCCCTCCCCTCTCCTCCCTCTCACACTCACCCCCTCCACCTCTCCCTCAGCCCCTCACACTCACTCCCTCCACCTCTACACTCTCTCCTCATTCTCTCCATCTTTACCCTCCTCCCCACTCTCTCACTCACTCTCTATCCCTTACTCTCTCTCCCTCACTCTCTCCCTCACTCTCTCCATCATTCTCTCTCTCTCCCTCACCCTCTCCCTCACTCTCTCCCTCACTCTCTATCCCTCACCCTCTCTCTCCCTCACTCTCTCTCCCTCACTCTCTCACACTCACTCTCTCTCTCTCTCCCTCACTCTCTCTCCCTCACTCTCTCACACTCACTCTCTCTCTCTCCTCACTCTCTCTCTCCCTCTCTCTCCTCCCTCGCTCCACTCTCTCCCTCACTCTCTCTCCCTCCTCTCTCTCCCTCACTCTCTCCCTCACTCTCTCCCTCACTCACTCTCTCTCCCTCTCTCTCTCTCTCCCCCTCTCTCACTCTCTCTCACTCTCCCTCACTCTCTCCCTCACTCACTCACTCTCTCACTCTCTCTCTCACTCACTCTCACTCACTCTCGCGACTCTCCTCACTCACTCACTCTCTCCCTCATTCTCTCTCCCTCACTCTCTCACTCACTCTCTCTCACTCTCTCTCACTCACTCTCTCTTTCGCTCTCTCCCTCACTCTCACTCACTCTCTCTCCCTCACTCGCTCCCTCACTCTCTCTCTCCCTCTCTCACTCACTCTCTCTCCCTCACTCTCCCTCTCCCTCACTCTCTCTCACTCACTCTCTCTCTCGCTCTCTCACTCACTCTCTCTCCCTCTCTCCTCACTCACTCACTCCCTCCCCTCACTCTCTCCCTCACTCTCTCACTCACTCTCTCACTCACTCTCCTCACTCACTCTCTCTCCCTCACTCTCCCTCTCCCTCACTCTCTCTCCCTCACTCTCACTCACTCTCTCTCACTCACTCACTCCCTCACTCTCTCCCTCACTCTCTCCCTCACTCTCTCCCTCACTCACTCTCCTCACTCTCTCTCTATCTCACTCTCTCTCTCCCTCACTCACCCCCTTCCCCCCTCACTCTCTCCCTCTCTCTCTCTCTACCTCCCTCTCTCTCTCTCACTCTCTCCCTCTCGCTCTCTCACTCTCACCCTCACTCACACTCACCCTCTCTCTCCCTCCCTCACACTCTCTCCCTCACTCACTCTGTCCCTCAGTCCCTCTCTCCCTCAGTCCCTCTCTCCCTCAGTTCCTCTCTCCTGCACTCTCTCCTCAGTCCTCTCTCCCTCACTCTCTCCCCTCACTCTCTCTCTCACTCACTCACCCCCTCACTCTCTGTCCCTCACTCGCCCTCATTCTCTCTCCCTCATTCTCCCTCACTCTCTCTCCCTCACTCTCTCCCTCACTCTCTCTCTCTTTCTCTCTCCCTCACTCTCTCTCCCTCACTCTCTCCCTCACTCTCTCTCCCTCACGTTCTCCCTCACACTTTCTCCTTCACTCTCTCTGTCCCTCACTCTCCCTCACTCTCACTCACTCTCTCTCCCTCACTCACCCATTCACTCTCTCTCCCTCACTCTCTCTCCCTCATTCTCTCTCCCTCACTCTCTCTCCCTCACTCACTCCTCCCTCACTCACCCCCTCGACTCTCTCTCCCTCACTCTCTCGCCCTCATTCTCTCTCCCTCACTCTCTCTCCCTTACTCTCTCCCTCACTCTCTCTCTTCCTCTCTCCCTCACTCTCTCTCCCTCACTCTCTCCTCACTCTCTCCCCTCACTTTCTCCCTCACTCTCTCTCCCTCCCACTCTCTCTCCCTCATTCTCTCTCCCTCACTCTCTCCCTCCCCTTACTCTCTCCCTCACTCTCTCTCTTCCTCTCTCCTCACTCTCTCTCCCTCACCTCTCTCACTCACTCTCTCCCTCACTCTCTCTCCCTCACTCTCTCCCTCACTCTCTCTCCCTCACTCTCTCCCTCACTCTCTCTCCCCTCACTCTCTCGCTCTCTCTCTCTCACTCACCCCCTCACTCTCTCTCCCTCACTCTCTCTCCCTCACTCTCTCTCCCTCATTCTCTCTCCTCACTCACTCTCCCTCATTCTCTCTCCTCACTCTCTCTCCCTACTCCTCCCTCACTCTCTCTCTCTTCGTCTCTCCCTCACTCTCTCCCTCACTCTCTCTCCCTCACTCTCTCCTCTTCCTCACTCTCTCTCCCCTCACTCTCTCCCTCACCTCCTCTCTCTCTTCGTCTCTCCCTCACTCTCTCCCTCACTCTCTCTCCCTCACTCTCTCTCTCTTCCTCACTCTCTCCCTCACTCTCTCCCTCACTCTCTCCCTCACTCTCTCACACTCACTCTCTCTCTCTCTCTCCCTCACTCTCTCCCTCACTCTCTCACTCTCTCTCTCACTCACTCACCCCCTCACACTCTCTCCCTCACTCTCCCTCATTCTCTCTCCCTCACTCGCTCTCCCTTACTCTCTCCCTCACTATCTCCCTCACTCACTCACTCTCTCACTCTCTCTCTCACTCACTCTCACTCACTCTCTCGCTCTCTCTCTCACTCACTCTCACTCACTCTCTCGCTCTCTCCCTCACTCACTCACTCTCACCCTCATTCTCTCTCCCTCACTCTCTCACTCACTCTCTCTCACTCTCTCTCACTCACTCTCTCTTTCGCTCTCTCCCTCACTCTCACTCACTCTCTCTCCCTCACTCGCTCCCTCACTCTCTCTCTCCCTCTCTCACTCACTCTCTCTCCCTCACTCTCCCTCTCCCTCACTCTCTCTCACTCACTCTCTCTCTCGCTCTCTCACTCACTCTCTCTCCCTCTCTCACTCACTCACTCCCTCTCCCTCACTCTCTCCCTCACTCTCTCTCACTCACTCTCTCACTCACTCTCTCACTCACTCTCTCTCCCTCACTCTCCCTCTCCCTCACCTCTCTCCCTCACTCTCACTCACTCTCTCTCACTCACTCACTCCCTCACTCTCTCCCTCACTCTCTCCCTCACTCTCTCCCTCACTCACTCTCCCTCACTCTCTCTCTATCTCACTCTCTCTCTCCCTCACTCACCCCCTTCCCCCCTCACTCTCTCCCTCTCTCTCTCTCTCACTCCCTCTCTCTCTCTCACTCTCTCCCTCTCGCTCTCTCACTCTCACCCTCACTCACACTCACCCTCTCTCTCCCTCCCTCACTCTCTCTCCCTCACTCACTCTGTCCCTCAGTCCCTCTCTCCCTCAGTCCCTCTCTCCCTCAGTTCCTCTCTCCCTCACTCTCTCCCTCAGTCCCTCTCTCCCTCACTCTCTCCCTCACTCTCTCTCTCACTCACTCACCCCCTCACTCTCTGTCCCTCACTCTCCCTCATTCTCTCTCCCTCATTCTCCCTCACTCTCTCTCCCTCACTCTCTCCCTCACTCTCTCTCTCTTTCTCTCTCCCTCACTCTCTCTCCCTCACTCTCTCCCCTCACTCTCTCTCCCTCACGTTCTCCCCTCACACTTTCTCCTTCACTCTCTCTGTCCCTCACTCTCCCTCACTCTCACTCACTCTCTCTCCCTCACTCACCCATTCACTCTCTCTCCCTCACTCTCTCTCCCTCATTCTCTCTCCCTCACTCTCTCTCCCTCACTCTCTCTCCCTCACTCACCCCCTCACTCTCTCTCCCTCACTCTCTCGCCCTCATTCTCTCTCCCTCACTCTCTCTCCCTTACTCTCTCCCTCACTCTCTCTCTTCCTCTCTCCCTCACTCTCTCTCCCTCACTCTCTCCCTCACTCTCTCCCCCTCACTTTCTCCCTCACTCTCTCTCCCTCACTCTCTCTCCCTCATTCTCTCTCCCTCACTCTCTCTCCCTTACTCTCTCCCTCACTCTCTCTCTTCCTCTCTCCCTCACTCTCTCTCCCTCACTCTCTCTCACTCACTCTCTCCCTCACTCTCTCTCCCTCACTCTCTCCCTCACTCTCTCTCCCTCACTCTCTCCCTCACTCTCTCTCCCTCACTCTCTCGCTCTCTCTCTCACTCACTCACCCCCTCACTCTCTCTCCCTCACTCTCTCTCCCTCACTCTCTCTCCCTCATTCTCTCTCCCTCACTCACTCTCCCTCATTCTCTCTCCCTCACTCTCTCTCCCTTACTCTCTCCCTCACTCTCTCTCTCTTCGTCTCTCCCTCACTCTCTCCCTCACTCTCTCTCCCTCACTCTCTCTCTCTTCCTCACTCTCTCCCTCACTCTCTCCCTCACTCTCTCTCTCTTCGTCTCTCCCTCACTCTCTCCCTCACTCTCTCTCCCTCACTCTCTCTCTCTTCCTCACTCTCTCCCTCACTCTCTCCCTCACTCTCTCCCTCACTCTCTCACACTCACTCTCTCTCTCTCTCTCCCTCACTCTCTCCCTCACTCTCTCACTCTCTCTCTCACTCACTCACCCCCTCACTCTCTCTCCCTCACTCTCCCTCATTCTCTCTCCCTCACTCGCTCTCCCTTACTCTCTCCCTCACTATCTCCCTCACTCTCACTCCCTCACTCTCTCTCCCTCACTCTCTCTCTCTTCCTCACTCTCTCCCTCACTCTCTTGCTCTCTCACTCTCTCTCACTCACTCACCCCCTCACTCTCTCTCCCTCACTCTCTCTCCCTCATTCTCTCTCCCTCACTCTCTCTCTCTTCCTCTCTCCCTCACTCTCTCTCCCTCACTCTCTCCCTCACTTTCTCTCCCTCACTTTCTCCCTCACACTTTCTCCTTCACTCACTCTGTCCCTCACTCTCTCTCACTCACTCTCCCTCACTCTCTCTCACTCACTCTGTCCCTCACTCTCTCTCACTCACTCTCACTCCCTCACCCTCTCCCTCACTCTCTCCCTCACTCTCTCCATCACTCACCCCCTTCCGCACTCACTCTCTCCCTCTCTCCCTCTCTCTCGCTCTCTCTCTCTCCCTCTCACTCTCCTTCACTCTCTCACACTCACTCACTCTCTCTCTCCCTCACTCCTCTCTCTCCCTCTCTCTCTCTCTCACTCTCTCCCTCTCACTCTCCTTCACTCTCTCACACTCACTCACTCTCTCTCTCCCTCACTCCTCTCTCTCCCTCGTTCTCTCTCTCTCCCTCACTCTCTCTCTGTTTAGCACAGGGCTAAATCGCTGGCTTTGAAAGCAGACCGGGGCAGTGCCAGCAGCACGGTTCAATTCCCGTCCCGGCCTCCCCGAACAGGCGCCGGAATGTGGCGACTAGGGGCTTTTCACAGTAACTTCATTGAAGCCTACTCGTGACAATAAGAGATTTTCATTCATTTCGTTTCATTTCTCCCTCTCTCTCCCTCACTCCCTCAGTACTGGCACCGGGGGGAGTGTGGGCCTGGATTATGGAGCTCAAATCCTAGAGTATAGACATCTCCCTCCGACAGTGCGGCGCTCCCTCAGCACTGGCACCGGGGGGAGTGTCTGCCTGGATTATGGAGCTCAAATCCTAGAGTATAGACATCTACCCCCGACAGTGCGGCGCTCCCTCAGTACTGGCACCGGGGGGAGTGTCGGCCTGGATTATAGCGCTCAAATCCTAGAGTATAGACATCTCGCTCCGACAGTGCGGCGCTCCCTCAGTACTGGCACCGGGGGGAGTGTCGGCCTGGATTATAGCGCTCAAATCCTAGAGTATAGACATCTCCCTCCGACAGTGCGGCGCTCCCTCAGTACTGACACCGGGGGAAGTGTCGGCCTGGATTATAGCGCTCAAATCCTAGAGTATAGACATCTACCTCCGACAGTGAAGCGCTCCCTCAGTACTGGCACCGGGGGGAGTGTGGGCCTGGATTATGGAGCTCAAATCCTAGAGTATAGACATCTCCCTCCGACAGTGCAGCGCTCCCTCAGTACTGGCACCGGGGGGAGTGTGGGCCTGGATTATAGCGCTCAAATCCTAGAGTATAGACATCTCCCTCCGACAGTGCAGCGCTCCCTCAGTACTGGCACCGGGGGGAGTGTGGGCCTGGATTATGGAGCTCAAATCCTAGAGTATAGACATCTACCCCCGACAGTGCAGCGCTCCATCAGTAATGGCACCGGGGGGAGTGTGGGCCTGGATTATGGAGCTCAAATCCTAGAGTATATACATCTCCCTCCGACAGTGCGGCACTCCCTCAGTACTGGCACCGGGGGGAGTGTGGGCCTGGATTATAGCGCTCAAATCCTAGAGTATATACATCTCCCTCCGACAGTGCGGCGCTCCCTCAGTACTGACACCGGGGGGGAGTGTGGGCCTGGATTATGGAGCTCAAATCCTAGAGTATAGACATCTCCCTCCGACAGTGCGGCGCTCCCTCAGTACTGGCACCGGGGGGAGTGTCGGCCTGGATTATAGCGCTCGAATCCTAGAGTATAGACATCTCCCTCCGACAGTGCAGCGCTCCCTCAGTACTGGCACCGGGGGGAGTGTGGGCCTGGATTATGGCTCTCAAATCCTAGAGTATATACATCTCCCTCCGACAGTGCAGCGCTCCCTCAGTACTGGCACCGGGGGGAGTGTCGGCCTGATTATGGAGCTCAAATCCTAGAGTATAGACATCTCCCTCCGACAGTGCAGCGCTCTCTCAGTACTGGCACCGGGGAGAGTGTCGGCCTGGATTATAGCGCTCAAATCCTAGAGTGTAGACATCTACCCCCGACAGTGCAGCGCTCCCTCAGTACTGGCACCGGGGGGAGTGTCGGCCTGATTATGGAGCTCAAATCCTAGAGTATAGACATCTACCTCCGACAGTGCGGCGCTCCCTCAGTACTGACACCGGGGGGAGTGTGGGCCTGGATTATGGAGCTCAAATCCTAGAGTATAGACATCTCCCTCTGACAGTGCAGCGCTCCCTCAGTACTGGCACCGGGGAGAGTGTCGGCCTGGATTATGGAGCTCAAATCCTAGAGTATAGACATCTCCCTCCAACAGTGCGGCGCTCCCTCAGTACTGGCACCGGGGGGAGTGTGGGCCTGGATTATAGCGCTCAAATCCTAGAGTATAGACATCTCCCTCCGACAGTGCAGCGCTCCCTCAGTACTGGCACCGGGGGGAGTGTGGGCCTGGATTATAGCGCTCAAATCCTAGAGTATAGACATCTCCCTCCGACAGTGCAGCGCTCCCTCAGTACTGGCACCGGGGGGAGTGTCGGCCTGGATTATGGAGCTCAAATCCGAGAGTATGTACATCTCCCTCCGACAGTGCGGCGCTCCCTCAGTACTGGCACCGGGGGGGAGTGTCGGCCTGGATTATGGAGCTCAAATCCTAGAGTATATACATCTCCCTCCGACAGTGCAGCGCTCCCTCAGTACTGACACCGGGGGGAGTGTGGGCCTGGATTATGGAGCTCAAATCCTAGAGTATAGACATCTCCCTCCGACAGTGCGGCGCTCCCTCAGTACTGGCACCGGGGGGAGTGTGGGCCTGGATTATGGAGCTCAAATCCTAGAGTATAGACATCTCCCTCCGACAGTGCAGTGCTCCCTCAGTACTGGCACCGGGGGGGAGTGTCGGCCTGGATTATGGAGCTCAAATCCTAGAGTATAGACATCTACCTCCGACAGTGCAGCGCTCCCTCAGTACTGGCACCGGGGGGAGTGTCGGCCTGGATTATAGCGCTCAAATCCTAGAGTATAGACATCTACCTCCGACAGTGCGGCGCTCCCTCAGTACTGGCACCGGGGGGAGTGTCGGCCTGGATTATGGAGCTCAAATCCTAGAGTATAGACATCTACCTCCGACAGTGCAGCGCTCCCTCAGTACTGGCACCGGGGGGAGTGAGGGCCTGGATTATGGAGCTCAAATCCTAGAGTATAGACATCTACCTCCGACAGTGCAGCGCTCCCTCAGCACTGGCACCGGGGGGAGTGAGGGCCTGGATTATAGCGCTCAAATCCTAGAGTATAGACATCTCCCTCCGACAGTGCGGCGCTCCCTCAGTACTGACACCGGGGGGAGTGTCGGCCTGGATTATGGAGCTCAAATCCTAGAGTATAGACATCTACCTCCGACAGTGCAGCGCTCCCTCAGCACTGGCACCGGGGGGAGTGAGGGCCTGGATTATAGCGCTCAAATCCTAGAGTATAGACATCTCCCTCCGACAGTGCGGCGCTCCCTCAGTACTGACACCGGGGGGAGTGTGGGCCTGGATTATAGCGCTCAAATCCTAGAGTATAGATATCTCCCTCCGACAGTGCAGCGCTCCCTCAGTACTGGCACCGGGGGGAGTGTGGGCCTGGATTATGGAGCTCAAATCCTAGAGTATAGACATCTACCTCCGACAGTGCAGCGCTCCCTCAGTACTGGCACCGGGGGGAGTGTGGGCCTGGATTATGGAGCTCAAATCCTAGAGTATAGACATCTACCCCCGACAGTGCAGCGCTCCATCAGTACTGGCACCGGGGGGAGTGTGGGCCTGGATTATGGAGCTCAAATCCTAGAGTATATACATCTCCCTCCGACAGTGCGGCACTCCCTCAGTACTGGCACCGGGGGGAGTGTGGGCCTGGATTATAGCGCTCAAATCCTAGAGTATATACATCTCCCTCCGACAGTGCGGCGCTCCCTCAGTACTGACACCGGGGGGGGAGTGTGGGCCTGGATTATGGAGCTCAAATCCTAGAGTATAGACATCTCCCTCCGACAGTGCGGCGCTCCCTCAGTACTGGCACCGGGGGGAGTGTCGGCCTGGATTATAGCGCTCGAATCCTAGAGTATAGACATCTCCCTCCGACAGTGCAGCGCTCCCTCAGTACTGGCACCGGGGGGAGTGTGGGCCTGGATTATGGCTCTCAAATCCTAGAGTGTATACATCTCCCTCCGACAGTGCAGTGCTCTCTCAGTACTGGCACCGGGGAGAGTGTCGGCCTGGATTATAGCGCTCAAATCCTAGAGTGTAGACATCTACCCCCGACAGTGCAGCGCTCCCTCAGTACTGGCACCGGGGGGAGTGTCGGCCTGATTATGGAGCTCAAATCCTAGAGTATAGACATCTACCTCCGACAGTGCGGCGCTCCCTCAGTACTGACACCGGGGGGAGTGTGGGCCTGGATTATGGAGCTCAAATCCTAGAGTATAGACATCTCCCTCTGACAGTGCAGCGCTCCCTCAGTACTGACACCGGGGGGAGTGTCGGCCTGGATTATGGAGCTCAAATCCTAGAGTATAGACATCTCCCTCCGACAGTGCAGCGCTCCCTCAGTACTGGCACCGGGGAGAGTGTCGGCCTGGATTATGGAGCTCAAATCCTAGAGTATAGACATCTCCCTCCAACAGTGCGGCGCTCCCTCAGTACTGGCACCGGGGGGAGTGTGGGCCTGGATTATAGCGCTCAAATCCTCGAGTATAGACATCTCCCTCCGACAGTGCAGCGCTCCCTCAGTACTGGCACCGGGGGGAGTGTGGGCCTGGATTATAGCGCTCAAATCCTAGAGTATAGACATCTCCCTCCGACAGTGCGGCGCTCCCTCAGTACTGGCACCGGGGGGAGTGTCGGCCTGGATTATGGAGCTCAAATCCGAGAGTATGTACATCTCCCTCCGACAGTGCGGCGCTCCCTCAGTACTGGCACCGGGGGGGAGTGTCGGCCTGGATTATGGAGCTCAAATCCTAGAGTATATACATCTCCCTCCGACAGTGCAGCGCTCCCTCAGTACTGGCACCGGGGGGAGTGTCGGCCTGGATTATGGAGCTCAAATCCGAGAGTATGTACATCTCCCTCCGACAGTGCGGCGCTCCCTCAGTACTGGCACCGGGGGGGAGTGTCGGCCTGGATTATGGAGCTCAAATCCTAGAGTATATACATCTCCCTCCGACAGTGCAGCGCTCCCTCAGTACTGACACCGGGGGGAGTGTCGGCCTGGATTATGGAGCTCAAATCCTAGAGTATATACATCTCCCTTCGACAGTGCGGCGCTCCCTCAGTACTGGCACCGGGGGGAGTGTGGGCCTGGATTATGGAGCTCAAATCCTAGAGTATAGACATCTACCTCCGACAGTGCAGCGCTCCCTCAGTACTGACACCGGGGGGAGTGTGGGCCTGGATTATAGCGCTCAAATCCTAGAGTATAGATATCTCCCTCCGACAGTGCAGCGCTCCCTCAGTACTGGCACCGGGGGGAGTGTGGGCCTGGATTATGGAGCTCAAATCCTAGAGTATAGACATCTACCTCCGACAGTGCAGCGCTCCCTCAGTACTGGCACCGGGGGGAGTGTGGGCCTGGATTATGGAACTCAAATCCTAGAGTATAGACATCTACCCCCGACAGTGCAGCGCTCCATCAGTACTGGCACCGGGGGGAGTGTGGGCCTGGATTATGGAGCTCAAATCCTAGAGTATATACATCTCCCTCCGACAGTGCGGCACTCCCTCAGTACTGGCACCGGGGGGAGTGTGGGCCTGGATTATAGCGCTCAAATCCTAGAGTATATACATCTCCCTCCGACAGTGCGGCGCTCCCTCAGTACTGACACCGGGGGGGAGTGTGGGCCTGGATTATGGAGCTCAAATCCTAGAGTATATACATCTCCCTCCTACAGTGCCGCGCTCCATCAGTACTGGCACCGGGGGGGAGTGTGGGCCTGGATTATGGAGCTCAAATCCTAGAGTATATACATCTCCCTCCGACAGTGCGGCGCTCCCTCAGTACTGGCACCGGGGGGAGTGTGGGCCGGGATTATGGAGCTCAAATCCTAGAGTACATACATCTCCCTCCGACAGTGCGGCGCTCCCTCAGTACTGGCACCGGGGGGAGTGTGGGCCTGGATTATGGAGCTCAAATCCTAGAGTATATACATCTACATCCGACAGTGCGGCGCTCAATCAGTACTGGCACCGGGGGGAGTGTGGGCCTGGATTATAGCGCTCAAATCCTAGAGTATAGACATCTCCCTCCGACAGTGCAGCGCTCCCTCAGTACTGGCACCGGGGGGAGTGTGGGCCTGGATTATGGAGCTCAAATCCTAGAGTATAGACATCTACCTCCGACAGTGCAGCGCTCCCTCAGTACTGGCACCGGGGGGAGTGTCGGCCTGGATTATGGAGCTCAAATCCTAGAGTATAGACATCTCCCTCCGACAGTGCAGCGCTCCCTCAGTACTGGCACCGGGGGGAGTGTGGGCCTGGATTATAGCGCTCAAATCCTAGAGTATATACATCTACCTCCGACAGTGCGGCGCTCCCTCAGTACTGGCACCGGGGGGAGTGTGGGCCCGAATTATAGCGCTCAAATCCGAGAGTATAGACATCTCCCTCCGACAGTGCGGCGCTCCCTCAGTACTGGCACCGGGGGGAGTGTGGGCCTGGATTATAGAGCTCAAATCCTAGAGTATAGACATCTCTCTCCGACAGTGCAGCGCTCCCTCAATACTGGCACCGGGGGGAGTGTGGGCCTGGATTATGGAGCTCAAATCCTAGAGTACAGACATCTACCTCCGACAGTGCAGCGCTCCCTCAGTACTGGCACCGGGGGGAGTGTCGGTCTGGATTATGGAGCTCAAATCCTAGAGTATATACATCTCCCTCCGACAGTGCGGCGCTCCCTCAGTACTGGCACAGGGGGGAGTGTCGGCCTGGATTATGGCGCTCAAATCCTCGAGTATATACATCTCCCTCCGACAGTGCGGCGCTCCCTCAGTACTGGCACCGGGGGGAGTGTCGGCCTGGATTATGGAGCTCAAATCCTAGAGTATATACATCTCCCTCCGACAGTGCGGCGCTCCCTCAGTACTGGCACAGGGGGTAGTGTCGGCCTGGATTATGGAACTCAAATCCTAGAGTATAGACATCTCCCTCCGACAGTGCGGCGCTCCCTCAGTACTGGCACCGGGGGGAGTGTCGGCCTGGATTATGGCGCTCAAATCCCAGAGTATATACATCTACCTCCGACAGTGCGGCGCTCCCTCAGTACTGGCACCGGGGGGAGTGTCGGCCTGGATTATGGCGCTCAAATCCTCGAGTATATACATCTACCTCCGACAGTGCGGCGCTCCCTCAGTACTGGCACCGGGGGGAGTGTGGGCCTGGATTATGGCGCTCAAATCCTCGAGTATATACATCTCCCTCCGACAGTGCGGCGCTCCCTCAGTACTGGCACAGGGGGGAGTGTCGGCCTGGATTATGGCGCTCAAATCCTCGAGTATAGACATCTCCCTCTGACAGTGCAGCGCTCCCTCTGTACTGGCACCGGGGGGAGTGTGGGCCTGGATTATGGAGCTCAAATCCTAGAGTACAGACATCTACCTCCGACAGTGCGGCGCTCCCTCAGTACTGGCACCGGGGGGAGTGTCGGCCTGGATTATGGAGCTCAAATCCTAGAGTACAGACATCTACCTCCGACAGTGCGGCGCTCCCTCAGTACTGGCACCGGGGGGAGTGTGGGCCTGGATTATGGAGCAGAAATCCTAGAGTACATACATCTCCCTCCGACAGTGCAGCGCTCCCTCAGTACTGGCACCGGGGAGAGTGTCGGCCTGGATTATGGAGCTCAAATCCTAGAGTACAGACATCTACCTCCGACAGTGCGGCGTTCCCTCAGTACAGGCACCGGGAGGAGTGTCGGCCTGGATTATGGAGCTGAAATCCTAGAGTACATACATCTCCCTCCGACAGTGCAGCGCTCCCTCAGTACTGGCACCGGGGAGAGTGTCGGCCTGGATTATGGAGCTCAAATCCTAGAGTACAGACATCTACCTCCGACAGTGCGGCGTTCCCTCAGTACTGGCACCGGGGGGAGTGTGGGCCTGGATTATGGAGCAGAAATCCTAGAGTACATACATCTCCCTCCGACAGTGCGGCGCTCCCTCATTACTGGCACCGGGGGGAGTGTGGGCCGGGATTATGGAGCTCAAATCCTAGCGTATAGACATCTACCTCCGACAGTGCAGCGCTCCCTCAGTACTGGCACCGGGAGGAGTGTCGGCCTGGATTATGGAGCTCAAATCCTAGCGTATAGACATCTACCTCCGACAGTGCGGCGTTCCCTCAGTACAGGCACCGGGAGGAGTGTCGGCCTGGATTATGGAGCTCAAATCCTAGAGTATAGACATCTCCCTCCGACAGTGCGGCGCTCCCTCAGTACTGGCACCGGGGGGAGTGTGGGCCTGGATTATGGAGCTCAAATCCTAGAGTATAGACATCTACCTCCGACAGTGCGGCGCTCCCTCAGTACTGGCACCGGGGGGAGTGTGGGCCTGGATTATGGAGCTCAAATCCTAGAGTATAGACATCTACCTCCGACAGTGCAGCGCTCCCTCAGTACTGGCACCGGGGGGAGTGTCGGCCTGGATTATGGAGCTCAAATCCTAGAGTATAGACATCTCCCTCCGACAGTGCGGCGCTCCCTCAGTACTGGCACCGGGGGGAGTGTGGGCCTGGATTATGGAGCTCAAATCCTAGAGTATAGACATCTACCTCCGACAGTGCGGCGCTCCCTCAGTACTGGCACCGGGGGGAGTGTGGGCCTGGATTATGGAGCTCAAATCCTAGAGTATAGACATCTACCTCCGACAGTGCAGCGCTCCCTCAGTACTGGCACCGGGGGGGAGTGTGGGCCTGGATTATAGCGCTCAAATCCTAGAGTATATACATCTACCCCCGACAGTACAGCGCTCCCTCAGTACTGGCACCGGGGGCAGTGTCGGCCTGGATTATGGAGCTCAAATCCTAGAGTATATACATCTCCCTCCGACCGTGCAGCGCTCCCTCAGTACTGGCACCGGGGGGAGTGTCGGCCTGGATTATGGAGCTCAATCCTAGAGTATAGACATCTCCCTCCGACAGTGCAGCGCTCCCTCAGTACTGGCACCGGGGGGAGTGTGGGCCTGGATTATGGAGCTCAAATCCTAGAGTATAGACATCTCCCTCCGACAGTGCAGCGCTCTCTCAGTACTGGCACCGGGGGGAGTGTCGGCCTGGATTATAGAGCTCAAATCCTAGTGTATAGACATCTCCCTCCGACAGTGCAGCGCTCCCTCAGTACTGGCACCGGGGGGAGTGTCGGCCTGGATTATGGAGCTCAAATCCTGGTTATATACATCTACCTCCGACAGTGCTGCGCTCCCTCAGTACTGGCACCGGGAGGAGTGTCGGCCTGGATTATGGAGCTCAAATCCTAGAGTACAGACATCTACCTCCGACAGTGCAGCGCTCCCTCAGTACTGGCACTGGGGGGAGTGTCGGCCTGGATTATGGAGCTCAAATCCTAGAGTATATACATCTACCTCCGACAGTGCAGCGCTCCCTCAGTATTGGCACCGGGGGGAGTGTCGGCCTGGATTATAGCGCTCAAATCCTAGAGTATAGACATCTCCCTCCGACAGTGCAGTGCTCCCTCAGTACTGGCACCGGGGGGAGTGTGGGCCTGGATTATGGAGCTCAAATCCTAGAGTCTAGACATCTACCCCCGACAGTGCAGTGCTCCCTCAGTACTGGCACCGGGGGGAGTGTGGGCCTGGATTATGGAGCTCAAATCCTAGAGTATAGACATCTCCCTCCGACAGTGCGGCGCTCCCTCAGTACTGGCACCGGGGGGAGTGTGGGCCTGGATTATGGAGCTCAAATCCTAGAGTATAGACATCTCCCTCCGACAGTGCAGCGCTCTCTCAGTACTGGCACCGGCGGGAGTGTCGGCCTGGATTATAGCACTCAAATCCTAGAGTATATACATCTCCCTCCGACAGTGCGGCGCTCCCTCAGTACTGGCACCGGGGTGAGTGTGGGCCTGGATTATGGAGCTCAAATCCTAGAGTATAGACATCTACCTCCGACAGTGCAGCGCTCCCTCAGTACAGGCACCGGGGGGTGAGTGTGGGCCTGGATTATAGCGCTCAAATCCTAGAGTATATACATCTACCCCCGACAGTACAGCGCTCCCTCAGTACTGGCACCGGGGGGAGTATGGGCCTGGATTATGGAGCTCAAATCCTAGCGTATAGACATCTCCCTCCGACAGTGCGGCGCTCCCTCAGTACTGGCACCAGGGGGAGTGTCGGCCTGGATTATGGAGCTCAAATCCTAGATTATATACATCTCCCTCCGACAGTGCGGCGCTCCCTCAGTACTGGCACCGGGGTGGGAGTGTCGGCCTGGATTATGGAGCTCAAATCCTAGAGTATAGACATCTCCCTCCGACAGTGCGGCGCTCCCTCAGTACTGGCACCGGGGGGAGTGTGGGCCTGGATTATGGAGCTCAAATCCTAGAGTATAGACATCTCCCTCCGACTGTGCTGCGCTCCCTCAGTACTGGCACCGGGGGGAGTGTGGGCCTGGATTATGGAGCTCAAATCCTAGAGTATAGACATCTACCTCCGACAGTGCAGCGCTCCCTCAGTACTGGCACCGGGGGGAGTGTCGGCCTGGATTATGGAGCTCAAATCCTAGAGTATAGACATCTCCCTCCGACAGTGCGGCGCTCCCTCAGTACTGGCACCGGGGGGAGTGTGGGCCTGGATTATAGCACTCAAATCCTAGAGTATAGACATCTACCCCCGACAGTGCAGCGCTCCCTCAGTACTGGCACCGGGGGGAGTGTGGGCCTGGATTATGGAGCTCAAATCCTAGAGTATAGACATCTACCTCCGACAGTGCGGCGCTCCCTCAGTACTGGCACCGGGGGGAGTGTGGGCCTGGATTATGGAGCTCAAATCCTAGAGTATAGACATCTACCTCCGACAGTGCAGCGCTCCCTCAGTACTGGCACCGGGGGGGAGTGTGGGCCTGGATTATAGCGCTCAAATCCTAGAGTATATACATCTACCCCCGACAGTACAGCGCTCCCTCAGTACTGGCACCGGGGGGAGTGTGGGCCTGGATTATGGAGCTCAAATCCTAGAGTATATACATCTCCCTCCGACAGTGCGGCGCTCCCTCAGTACTGGCACCGGGGTGAGTGTCGGCCTGGATTATGGAGCTCAAATCCTAGAGTATATACATCTCCCTCCGACCGTGCAGCGCTCCCTCAGTACTGGCACCGGGGGGAGTGTCGGCCTGGATTATGGAGCTCAATCCTAGAGTATAGACATCTCCCTCCGACCGTGCAGCGCTCCCTCAGTACTGGCACCGGGGGGAGTGTCGGCCTGGATTATGGAGCTCAATCCTAGAGTATAGACATCTCCCTCCGACAGTGCAGCGCTCCCTCAGTACTGGCACCGGGGAGAGTGTGGGCCTGGATTATGGAGCTCAAATCCTAGAGTATAGACATCTCCCTCCGACAGTGCAGCGCTCTCTCAGTACTGGCACCGGGGGGAGTGTCGGCCTGGATTATAGAGCTCAAATCCTAGTGTATAGACATCTCCCTCCGACAGTGCAGCGCTCCCTCAGTACTGGCACCGGGGGGAGTGTCGGCCTGGATTATGGAGCTCAAATCCTGGAGTATATACATCTACCTCCGACAGTGCTGCGCTCCCTCAGTACTGGCACCGGGGGGAGTGTCGGCCTGGATTATGGAGCTCAAATCCTAGAGTACAGACATCTACCTCCGACAGTGCAGCGCTCCCTCAGTACTGGCACTGGGGGGAGTGTCGGCCTGGATTATGGAGCTCAAATCCTAGAGTATATACATCTACCTCCGACAGTGCAGCGCTCCCTCAGTATTGGCACCGGGGGGAGTGTCGGCCTGGATTATAGCGCTCAAATCCTAGAGTATAGACATCTCCCTCCGACAGTGCAGTGCTCCCTCAGTACTGGCACCGGGGGGAGTGTGGGCCTGGATTATGGAGCTCAAATCCTAGAGTATAGACATCTACCCCCGACAGTGCAGTGCTCCCTCAGTACTGGCACCGGGGGGAGTGTGGGCCTGGATTATGGAGCTCAAATCCTAGAGTATAGACATCTCCCTCCGACAGTGCGGCGCTCCCTCAGTACTGGCACCGGGGGGAGTGTGGGCCTGGATTATGGAGCTCAAATCCTAGAGTATAGACATCTCCCTCCGACAGTGCAGCGCTCTCTCAGTACTGGCACCGGCGGGAGTGTCGGCCTGGATTATAGCGCTCAAATCCTAGAGTATAGACATCTCCCTCCGACAGTGCGGCGCTCCCTCAGTACTGGCACCGGGGTGAGTGTGGGCCTGGATTATGGAGCTCAAATCCTAGAGTATAGACATCTACCTCCGACAGTGCAGCGCTCCCTCAGTACTGGCACCGGGGGGAGTATGGGCCTGGATTATGGAGCTCAAATCCTAGCGTATAGACATCTCCCTCCGACAGTGCGGCGCTCCCTCAGTACTGGCACCAGGGGGAGTGTCGGCCTGGATTATGGAGCTCAAATCCTAGATTATATACATCTCCCTCCGACAGTGCGGCGCTCCCTCAGTACTGGCACCGGGGTGGGAGTGTCGGCCTGGATTATGGAGCTCAAATCCTAGAGTATAGACATCTCCCTCCGACAGTGCGGCGCTCCCTCAGTACTGGCACCGGGGGGAGTGTGGGCCTGGATGATGGAGCTCAAATCCTAGAGTATAGACATCTCCCTCCGACTGTGCTGCGCTCCCTCAGTACTGGCACCGGGGGGAGTGTGGGCCTGGATTATGGAGCTCAAATCCTAGAGTATAGACATCTCCCTCCGACTGTGCTGCGCTCCCTCAGTACTGGCACCGGGGGGAGTGTGGGCCTGGATTATGGAGCTCAAATCCTAGAGTATAGACATCTACCTCCGACAGTGCAGCGCTCCCTCAGTACTGGCACCGGGGGGAGTGTCGGCCTGGATTATGGAGCTCAAATCCTAGAGTATAGACATCTCCCTCCGACAGTGCGGCGCTCCCTCAGTACTGGCACCGGGGGGAGTGTGGGCCTGGATTATAGCACTCAAATCCTAGAGTATAGACATCTACCCCCGACAGTGCAGCGCTCCCTCAGTACTGGCACCGGGGGGAGTGTGGGCCTGGATTATGGAGCTCAAATCCTAGAGTATAGACATCTACCTCCGACAGTGCGGCGCTCCCTCAGTACTGGCACCGGGGGGAGTGTGGGCCTGGATTATGGAGCTCAAATCCTAGAGTATAGACATCTACCTCCGACAGTGCAGCGCTCCCTCAGTACTGGCACCGGGGGGGAGTGTGGGCCTGGATTATAGCGCTCAAATCCTAGAGTATATACATCTACCCCCGACAGTACAGCGCTCCCTCAGTACTGGCACCGGGGGGAGTGTGGGCCTGGATTATGGAGCTCAAATCCTAGAGTATATACATCTCCCTCCGACAGTGCGGCGCTCCCTCAGTACTGGCACCGGGGTGAGTGTCGGCCTGGATTATGGAGCTCAAATCCTAGAGTATATACATCTCCCTCCGACCGTGCAGCGCTCCCTCAGTACTGGCACCGGGGGGAGTGTCGGCCTGGATTATGGAGCTCAATCCTAGAGTATAGACATCTCCCTCCGACCGTGCAGCGCTCCCTCAGTACTGGCACCGGGGGGAGTGTCGGCCTGGATTATGGAGCTCAATCCTAGAGTATAGACATCTCCCTCCGACAGTGCAGCGCTCCCTCAGTACTGGCACCGGGGAGAGTGTGGGCCTGGATTATGGAGCTCAAATCCTAGAGTATAGACATCTCCCTCCGACAGTGCAGCGCTCTCTCAGTACTGGCACCGGGGGGAGTGTCGGCCTGGATTATAGAGCTCAAATCCTAGTGTATAGACATCTCCCTCCGACAGTGCAGCGCTCCCTCAGTACTGGCACCGGGGGGAGTGTCGGCCTGGATTATGGAGCTCAAATCCTGGAGTATATACATCTACCTCCGACAGTGCTGCGCTCCCTCAGTACTGGCACCGGGGGGAGTGTCGGCCTGGATTATGGAGCTCAAATCCTAGAGTACAGACATCTACCTCCGACAGTGCAGCGCTCCCTCAGTACTGGCACTGGGGGGAGTGTCGGCCTGGATTATGGAGCTCAAATCCTAGAGTATATACATCTACCTCCGACAGTGCAGCGCTCCCTCAGTATTGGCACCGGGGGGAGTGTCGGCCTGGATTATAGCGCTCAAATCCTAGAGTATAGACATCTCCCTCCGACAGTGCAGTGCTCCCTCAGTACTGGCACCGGGGGGAGTGTGGGCCTGGATTATGGAGCTCAAATCCTAGAGTATAGACATCTACCCCCGACAGTGCAGTGCTCCCTCAGTACTGGCACCGGGGGGAGTGTGGGCCTGGATTATGGAGCTCAAATCCTAGAGTATAGACATCTCCCTCCGACAGTGCGGCGCTCCCTCAGTACTGGCACCGGGGGGAGTGTGGGCCTGGATTATGGAGCTCAAATCCTAGAGTATAGACATCTCCCTCCGACAGTGCAGCGCTCTCTCAGTACTGGCACCGGCGGGAGTGTCGGCCTGGATTATAGCGCTCAAATCCTAGAGTATAGACATCTCCCTCCGACAGTGCGGCGCTCCCTCAGTACTGGCACCGGGGTGAGTGTGGGCCTGGATTATGGAGCTCAAATCCTAGAGTATAGACATCTGCCTCCGACAGTGCAGCGCTCCCTCAGTACTGGCACCGGGGGGAGTATGGGCCTGGATTATGGAGCTCAAATCCTAGCGTATAGACATCTCCCTCCGACAGTGCGGCGCTCCCTCAGTACTGGCACCAGGGGGAGTGTCGGCCTGGATTATGGAGCTCAAATCCTAGATTATATACATCTCCCTCCGACAGTGCGGCGCTCCCTCAGTACTGGCACCGGGGTGGGAGTGTCGGCCTGGATTATGGAGCTCAAATCCTAGAGTATAGACATCTCCCTCCGACAGTGCGGCGCTCCCTCAGTACTGGCACCGGGGGGAGTGTGGGCCTGGATGATGGAGCTCAAATCCTAGAGTATAGACATCTCCCTCCGACTGTGCTGCGCTCCCTCAGTACTGGCACCGGGGGGAGTGTGGGCCTGGATTATGGAGCTCAAATCCTAGAGTATAGACATCTCCCTCCGACTGTGCTGCGCTCCCTCAGTACTGGCACCGGGGGGAGTGTGGGCCTGGATTATGGAGCTCAAATCCTAGAGTATAGACATCTACCTCCGACAGTGCAGCGCTCCCTCAGTACTGGCACCGGGGGGAGTGTCGGCCTGGATTATGGAGCTCAAATCCTAGAGTATATACATCTACCTCCGACAGTGCAGCGCTCCCTCAGTACTGGCATCGGGGGGAATGTCGGCCTGGATTATGGAGCTCTAATCCTAGAGTATAGACATCTCCCTCCGACAGTGCAGTGCTCCCTCAGTACAGGCACCGGGGCGAGTGTCGGCCTGGATTATGGAGCTCAATTCATAGAGTATAGACATCTACCCCCGACAGGGCAGCGCTCCCTCAGTACTGGCACCGGGGGAGTGTCGGCCTGGATTATAGCGCTCAAAGCCTAGAGTATATACATCTCCCTCCGACAGTGCAGCGCTCCCTCAGTACTGGCACCGGGGGGAGTGTCGGCCTGGATTATAGCGCTCAAATCCTAGAGTATAGAGATCTACCTCCGACAGTGCAGCGCTCCCTCAGTACTGGCACCGGGGGGAGTGTGGGCCTTGAATAGAGCGCTCAAATCCTAGAGTATAGACATCTACCTCCGACAGTGCGGCGCTCCCTCAGTACTGGCACCGGGGGGAGTGTGGGCCTGGATTATGGAGCTCAAATCCTAGAGTATATACATCTCCCTCTGACAGTGCAGCGCTCCCTCAGTACTGACACCGGGGGGGAGTGTGTGCTTTACTCTGTATCTAACCCCGTGCTGTCCCTGTCCTGGGAGTGTTTGATGGGGACAGTGTAGAGGGAGCTTTACTCTGTATCTAACCCCGTGCTGTACCTGTCCTGGGAGTGTTTGATGGGGACAGTGTAGTGGGAGCTTTACTCTGTATCTAACCCCGTGCTGTACCTGTCCTGGAAGTGTTTGATGGGGACAGTGTAGAGGGAGCTTTACTCTGTATCTAACCCCGTGCTGTACCAGTCCTGGGAGTGTTTGATGGGGACAGTGTAGAGGGAGCTTTACTCTGTATCTAACCCCGTGCAGTACCTGTCCTGGGAGTGTTTGATGGGGACAGTGTGGAGGGAGCTTTACTCTGTATCTAACCCCGTGCTGTGCCTGTCCTGGGAGTGTTTGATGGGGACAGTGTAGAGGGAGCTTTACTCTGTATCTAACCCCGTGCAGTACCTGTCCTGGGAGTGTTTGATGGGGACAGTGTGGAGGGAGCTTTACTCTGTATCTAACCCCGTGCTGTGCCTGTCCTGGGAGTGTTTGATGGGGACAGTGTGGAGGGAGCTTTACTCTGTATCTAACCCCGTGCTGTACCTGTCCTGGGAGTGTTTGATGGGGACAGTGTAGAGGGAGCTTTACTCTGTATCTAACCCCGTGCTGTACCTGTCCTGGGAGTGTTTGATGGGGACAGTGTGGAGGGAGCTTTACTCTGTATCTAACCCCGTGCTGTACCTGTCCTGGGAGTGTTTGATGGGGACAGTGTAGAGGGAGCTTTACTCTGTATCTAACCCCGTGCTGTACCTGTCCTGGGAGTGTTTGATGGGGACAGTGTAGAGGGAGCTTTACTCTGTATCTAACCCCGTGCTGTACCTGTCCTGGGAGTGTTTGATGGGGACAGTGTGGAGGGAGCTTTACTCTGTATCTAACCCCGTGCTGTGCCTGTCCTGGGAGTGTTTGATGGGGACAGTGTAGAGGGAGCTTTACTCTGTATCTAACCCCGTGCTGTACCTGTCCTGGGAGTGTTTGATGGGGACAGTGTAGAGGGACCTTTACTCTGTATCTAACCCCGTGCTGTACCTGTCCTGGGAGTGTTTGATGGGGACAGTGTCGGGGAGCTTTACTCTGTATCTAACCCCGTGCTGTACCTGTCCTGGGAGTGTTTGATGGGGACAGTGTAGAGGGAGCTTTACTCTGTATCTAACCCCGTGCTGTACCTGTCCTGGGAGTGTTTGATGGGGACAGTGTAGAGGGTGCTTTACTCTGTATCTAACCCCGTGCTGTACCTGTCCTGGGAGTGTTTGATGGGGACAGTGTAGAGGGAGCTTTACTCTGTATCTAACCCCGTGCTGTACCTGTCCTGGGAGTGTTTGATGGGGACAGTGCAGAGGGAGCTTTACTCTGTATCTAACCCCGTGCTGTGCCTGTCCTGGGAGTGTTTGATGGGGACAGTGCAGAGGGAGCTTTACTCTGTATCTAACCCCGTGCTGTACCTGTCCTGGGAGTGTTTGATGGGGACAGTGTAGAGGGAGCTTTACTCTGTATCTAACGCCGTGCTGTACCTGTCCTGGGAGTGTTTGATGGGGACAGTGTAGAGGGAGCTTTACTCTGTATCTAACCCCGTGCTGTCCCTGTCCTGGGAGTGTGTGATGGGGACAGTGTAGAGGGAGCTTTACTCTGTATCTAACCCCGTGCTGTACCTGTCCTGGGAGTGTTTGATGGGGACAGTGTAGAGGGAGCTTTACTCTGTATCTAACCCCGTGCTGTACCTGCCCTGGGAGTGTTTGATGGGGGCAGTGTAGATGGAGCTTTACTATGTATCTAACCCTGTGCTGTACCTGTCCTAGGAGTGTTTGATGGGGACAGTGTAGAGGGAGCTTTACTCTGTATCTAACCCCGTGCTGTACCTGTCCTGGGAGTGTTTGATGGGGACAGTGTAGAGGGAGCTTTACTCTGTATCTAACCCCGTGCTGTATCTGTCCTGGGAGTGATTGATGGGGACAATGTAGAGGGAGCTTTACTCTGTATCTAACCCTGTGCTGTACCTGTCCTGGGAGTGTTTGATGGGGACAGTGTAGAGGGAGCTTTACTCTGTATCTAACCCCGTGCTGTACCTGTCCTGGGAGTGATTGATGGGGACAATGTAGAGGGAGCTTTACTCTGTATCTAACCCCGTGCTGTACCTGTCCTGGGAGTGATTGATGGGGACAATGTAGAGGGAGCTTTACTCTGTATCTAACCCCGTGCTGTACCTGTCCTGGGAGTGATTGATGGTGACAATGTAGAGGGAGCTTTACTCTGTATCTAACCCTGTGCTGTACCTGTCCTGGGAGTGTTTGGTGGGGACAGTGTAGAGGGAGCTTTACTCTGTATCTAACCCCGTGCTATACCTGTCCTGGGAGTGTTTGATGGGGACAGTGTAGAGGGAGCATTACTCTGTATCTAACCCCGTGCTGTACCTGCCCTGGGAGTGTTTGATGGGGACAGTGTAGAGGGAGCTTTACTCTGTATCTAACCCCGTGCTGTACCTGTCCTGGGAGTGTTTGATGGGGACAGTGTAGAGGGAGCTTTACTCTGTATCTAACCCCGTGCTGTACCTGTCCTGGGAGTGTTTGATGGGGACAGTGTAGAGGGAGTTTACTCTGTATCTAACCCCGTGCTGTACCTGCCCTGGGTGTGTTTGATGGGGACAGTGTAGAGGGAGCTTTACTCTGTATCTAACCCCGTGCTGTACCTGTCCTGGGAGTGTTTGATGGGGACAGTGTAGAGGGAGCTTTACTCTGTATCTAACCCCGTGCTGTACCTGTCCTGGGAGTGTTTGATGGGGACAGTGTAGAGGGAGCTTTACTCTGTATCTAACCCCGTGCTGTACCTGTCCTGGGAGTGTTTGATGGGGACAGTGTGGAGGGAGCTTTACTCTGTATCTAACCCCGTGCTGTACATGTCCTGGGAGTGTTTGATGGGGACAGTGTAGAGGGAGCTTTACTCTGTATCTAACCCTGTGCTGTACCTGTCCTGGGAGTGTTTGGTGGGGACAGTGTAGAGGGAGCTTTACTCTGTATCTAACCCCGTGCTCTACCTGTTCTGGGAGTGTTTGCTGGGGACAGTGTAGAGGGAGCTTTACTCTGTATCTAACCCCGTGCTGTACCTGTCCTGGGAGTGTTGGATGGGGACAGTGTAGAGGGAGCTTTACTCTGTATCTAACCCTGTGCTGTACCTGTCCTGGGAGTGTTTGATGGGGACAGTGTAGAGGGAGCTTTACTCTGTATCTAACCCCGTGCTGTACCTGCCCTGGGAGTGTTTGATGGGGACAGTGTAGAGGGAGCTTTACTCTGTATCTAACCCCGTGCTGTACCTGTCCTGGGAGTGTTTGATGGGGACAGTGTAGAGGGAGCTTTACTCTGTATCTAACCCCGTGCTGTACCTGTCCTGGGAGTGATTGATGGGGACAATGTAGAGGGAGCTTTACTCTATATCTAACCCCGTGCTGTACCTGTCCTGGGAGTGTTTGGTGGGGACAGTGTAGAGGGTGCTTTACTCTGTATCTAACCCCGTGCTGTACCTGTCCTGGGAGTGTTTGATGGGGACAGTGTAGAGGGAGCTTTACTCTGTATCTAACCCCGTGCTGTACCTGCCCTGGGAGTGTTTGATGGGGACAGTGTAGAGGGAGCTTTACTCTGTATCTAACCCCGCGCTGTACCTGTCCTGGGAGTGTTTGATGGGGACAGTGTAGAGGGTGCTTTACTCTGTATCTAACCCCGTGCTGTACCTGTCCTGGGAGTGTTTGATGGGGACAGTGTAGAGGGAGCTTTACTCTGTATCTAACCCCGTGCTGTACCTGTCCTGGGAGTGTTTGATGGGGACAGTGTAGAGGGAGCTTTACTCTGTATCTAACCCCGTGCTGTACCTGTCCTGGGAGTGTTTGATGGGGACAGTGTAGAGGGAGCTTTACTCTGTATCTAACCCCATGCTGTACCTGTCCTGGGACTGTTTGATGGGGACAATGTAGAGGGAGCTTTACTCTGTATCTAGCCCCGTGCTGTACCTGTCCTGGGAGTGTTTGATGGGGACAGTGTAGAGGGAGCTTTACTCTGTATCTAACCCCGTGCTGTACCTGTCCTGGGAGTGATTGATGGGGACAGTGTAGAGGGAGCTTTACTCTGTATCTAACCCCGTGCTGAACCTGTCCTGGGAGTGTTTGATGGGGACAGTGTAGAGGGAGCTTTACTCTGTATCTAGCCCCGTGCTGTACCTGTCCTGGGAGTGTTTGATGGGGACAGTGTAGAGGGAGCTTTACTCTGTATCTAGCCCCGTGCTGTACCTGTCCTGGGCGTGTTTGATGGGGACAGTGTAGAGGGAGCTTTACTCTGTATCTAACCCCGTGCTGTACCTGTCCTGGGAGTGATTGATGGGGACAGTGTAGAGGGAGCTTTACTCTGTATCTAACCCCGTGCTGAACCTGTCCTGGGAGTGTTTGATGGGGACAGTGTAGAGGGAGCTTTACTCTGTATCTAGCCCCGTGCTGTACCTGTCCTGGGCGTGTTTGATGGGGACAGTGTAGAGGGAGCTTTACTCTGTATCTAACCCCGTGCTGTACCTGTCCTGGGAGTGATTGATGGGGACAGTGTAGAGGGAGCTTTACTCTGTATCTAACCCCGTGCTGAACCTGTCCTGGGAGTGTTTGATGGGGACAGTGTAGAGGGAGCTTTACTCTGTATCTAACCCCGTGCTGTACCTGTCCTGGGAGTGTTTGATGGGGACAGTGTAGAGGGAGCTTTACTCTGTATCTAACCCCGTGCTGTACCTGTCCCGGTAGTGTTTGGTGGGGACAGTGTAGAGGGTGCTTTACTCTGTATCTAACCCCGTGCTGTACCTGTCCTGGGAGTGTTTGACGGGGACAGTGTAGAGGGAGCTTTACTCTGTATCTAACCCCGTGCTGTACCTGTCCTGGGAGTGTTTGATGAGGACAGTGTAGAGGGAGCTTTACTCTGTATCTAACCCCGTGCTGTACCTGTCCTGGGAGTGTTTGATGGGGACAGTGTAGAGGAAGCTTTACTCTGTATCTTACCCTGTGCTGTACCTGCCCTGGGTGTGTTTGATGGGGACAGTTTAGAGGGAGCTTTACTCTGTGTCTAACCCCGTGCTGTCCCTGTCCTGGGAGTGTTTGATGGGGACAGTGTAGAGGGAGCTTTACTCTGTATCTAACCCCGTGCTGTGCCTATCCTGGGAGTGTTTGATGGGGACAGTGTAGAGGGAGCTTTACTCTGTATCTAACCCCGTGCTGTACCTGTCCTGGGAGTGTGTGATGGGGACAGTGTAGAGGGAGCTTTACTCTGTATCTAACCCCGTGCTGTACCTGTCCTGGGAGTGTTTGATGGAGACAGTGTAGAGGGAGCTTTACTCTGTATCTAACCCCGTGCTGTACCTGTCCTGGGAGTGTTTGATGGGGACAGTGTTGAGAGAGCTTTACTGAGTATCTAACACCGTGCTGTACCTGTCCTGGGAGTGTTTGATGAGGACAGTGTAGAGGGAGCTTTACTCTGTATCTAACCCCGTGCTGTACCTGTCCTGGGAGTGTTTGATGGGGACAGTGTAGAGAGAGCTTTACTGAGTATCTAACACCGTGCTGTACCTGTCCTGGGAGTGTTTGATGGGGACAGTGTAGAGAGAGCTTTACTCTGTATCTAACCCCGTGCTGTACCTGTCCTGGGAGTGATTGATGGGGACAGTGTAGAGGGAGCTTTACTCTGTATCTAACCCTGTGCTGTACCTGTCCTGGGAGTGTTTGATGGGGACAGTGTAGAGGGAGCTTTACTCTGTATCTAACCCCGTGCTGTACCTGCCCTGGGAGTGTTTGATGGGGACAGTGTCGAGGGAGCTTTACTCTGTATCTAACCCCGTGCTGTACCTGTCCTGGGTGTGATTGATGGGGACAATGTAGAGGGAGCTTTACTCTGTATCTAGCCCCGTGCTGTACCTGTCCTGGGCGTGTTTGATGGGGACAGTGTAGAGGGTGCTTTACTCTGTATCTAACCCCGTGCTGTACCTGTCCTGGGAGTGTTTGATGGGGACAGTGTAGAGGGAGCTTTACTCTGTATCTAACCCCGTGCTGTACCTGTCCTGGGAGTGTTTGATGGGGACAGTGTAGAGGGAGCTTTACTCTGTATCTAACCCCGTGCTGTACCTGTCCTGGGAGTGTTTGATGGGGACAGTGTAGAGGGAGCTTTACTCTGTATCTAACCCCGTGCTGTACCTGTCCTGGGAGTGTTTGATGGGGACAGTGTAGAGGGAGCTTTACTCTGTATCTAACCCCGTGCTGTACCTGTCCTGGGAGTGATTGATTGGGACAATGTAGAGGGAGCTTTACTCTGTATCTAGCCCCGTGCTGTACCTGTCCTGGGCGTGTTTGATGGGGACAGTGTAGAGGGAGCTTTACTCTGTATCTAGCCCCGTGCTGTACCTGTCCTGGGCGTGTTTGATGGGGACAGTGTAGAGGGAGCTTTACTCTGTATCTAACCCCGTGCTGTACCTGTCCTGGGAGTGATTGATGGGGACAGTGTAGAGGGAGCTTTACTCTGTATCTAACCCCGTGCTGAACCTGTCCTGGGAGTGTTTGATGGGGACAGTGTAGAGGGAGCTTTACTCTGTATCTAACCCCGTGCTGTACCTGTCCTGGGAGTGTTTGATGGGGACAGTGTAGAGGGAGCTTTACTCTGTATCTAACCCCGTGCTGTACCTGTCCCGGGAGTGTTTGGTGGGGACAGTGTAGAGGGTGCTTTACTCTGTATCTAACCCCGTGCTGTACCTGTCCTGGGAGTGTTTGATGGGGACAGTGTAGAGGGAGCTTTACTCTGTATCTAACCCCGTGCTGTACCTGTCCTGGGAGTGTTTGATGGGGACAGTGTAGAGGGAGCTTTACTCTGTATCTAACCCCGTGCTGTACCTGTCCTGGGCGTGTTTGATGGGGACAGTGTAGAGGGAGCTTTACTCTGTATCTAACCCCGTGCTGTACCTGTCCTGGGAGTGTGTGATGGGGCAGTGTAGAGGGAGCTTTACTCTGTATCTCACCCCGTGCTGTACCTGTCCTGGGAGTGTTTGATGGGGACAGTGTAGAGGGAGCTTTACTCTGTATCTAACCCCGTGCTGTGCCTATCCTGGGAGTGTTTGATGGGGACAGTGTAGAGGGAGCTTTACTCTGTATCTAACCCCGTGCTGTCCCTGTCCTGGGAGTGTTTGATGGGGACAGTGTAGAGGGAGCTTTACTCTGTATCTAACCCCGTGCTGTGCCTATCCTGGGAGTGTTTGATGGGGACAGTGTAGAGGGAGCTTTACTCTGTATCTAACCCCGTGCTGTAACTGTCCTGGGAGTGTTTGATGGGGACAGTGTAGAGGGAGCTTTACTCTGTATCTAGCCCCGTGCTGTACCTGTCCTGGGCGTGTTTGATGGGGACAGTGTAGAGGGAGCTTTACTCTGTATCTAACCCCGTGCTGTACCTGTCCTGGGAGTGTTTGATGGGGACAGTGTAGAGGGAGCTTTACTCTGTATCTAACCCCGTGCTGTGCCTATCCTGGGAGTGTTTGATGGGGACAGTGTAGAGGGAGCTTTACTCTGTATCTAACCCCGTGCTGTCCCTGTCCTGGGAGTGTTTGATGGGGACAGTGTAGAGGGAGCTTTACTCTGTATCTAACCCCGTGCTGTGCCTATCCTGGGAGTGTTTGATGGGGACAGTGTAGAGGGAGCTTTACTCTGTATCTAACCCCGTGCTGTAACTGTCCTGGGAGTGTTTGATGGGGACAGTGTAGAGGGAGCTTTACTCTGTATCTAGCCCCGTGCTGTACCTGTCCTGGGCGTGTTTGATGGGGACAGTGTAGAGGGAGCTTTACTCTGTATCTAACCCCGTGCTGTACCTGTCCTGGGAGTGTTTGATGGGGACAGTGTAGAGGGAGCTTTACTCTGTATCTAACCCCGTGCTGTGCCTATCCTGGGAGTGTTTGATGGGGACAGTGTAGAGGGAGCTTTACTCTGTATCTAACCCCGTGCTGTCCCTGTCCTGGGAGTGTTTGATGGGGACAGTGTAGAGGGAGCTTTACTCTGTATCTAGCCCCGTGCTGTACCTGTCCTGGGAGTGTTTGATGGGGACAGTGTAGAGGGAGCTTTACTCTGTATCTAACCCCGTGCTGTACCTGTCCTGGGACTGTTTGATGGGGACAGTGTAGAGGGAGCTTTACTCTGTATCTAGCCCCGTGCTGTACCTGTCCTGGGCGTGTTTGATGGGGACAGTGTAGAGGGAGCTTTACTCTGTATCTAACCCCGTGCTGTACCTGTCCTGGGAGTGTTTGATGGGGACAGTGTAGAGGGAGCTTTACTCTGTATCTAACCCCGTGCTGTACCTGTCCTGGGAGTGTTTGATGGGGACAGTGTAGAGGGAGCTTTACTCTGTATCTCACCCCATGCTGTACCTGTCCTGGGAGTGATTGATGGGGACAGTGTAGAGGGAGCTTTACTCTGTATCTAACCCCGTGCTGAACCTGTCCTGGGAGTGTTTGATGGGGACAGTGTAGAGGGAGCTTTACTCTGTATCTAACCCCGTGCTGTACCTGTCCTGGGAGTGTTTGATGGGGACAGTGTAGAGGGAGCTTTACTCTGTATCTAACCCCGTGCTGTACCTGTCCCGGGAGTGTTTGGTGGGGACAGTGTAGAGGGTGCTTTACTCTGTATCTAACCCCGTGCTGTACCTGTCCTGGGAGTGTTTGATGGGGACAGTGTAGAGGGAGCTTTACTCTGTATCTAACCCCGTGCTGTACCTGTCCTGGGAGTGTTTGATGGGGACAGTGTAGAGGGAGCTTTACTCTGTATCTAACCCCGTGCTGTACCTGTCCTGGGAGTGTTTGATGGGGACAGTGTAGAGGAAGCTTTACTCTGTATCTTACCCTGTGCTGTACCTGCCCTGGGTGTGTTTGATGGGGACAGTTTAGAGGGAGCTTTACTCTGTATCTAACCCCGTGCTGTACCTGTCCTGGGAGTGTGTGATGGGGCAGTGTAGAGGGAGCTTTACTCTGTATCTCACCCCGTGCTGTACCTGTCCTGGGAGTGTTTGATGGGAACAGTGTAGAGGGAGCTTTACTCTGTATCTAACCCCGTGCTGTACCTGTCCTGGGAGTGTTTGATGGGGACAGTGTAGAGGGAGCTTTACTCTGTATCTAACCCCGTGCTGTGCCTATCCTGGGAGTGTTTGATGGGGACAGTGTAGAGGGAGCTTTACTCTGTATCTAACCCCGTGCTGTACCTGTCCTGGGAGTGTTTGATGGGGACAGTGTAGAGGGAGCTTTACTCTGTATCTAACCCCGTGCTGTCCCTGTCCTGGGAGTGTTTGATGGGGACAGTGTAGAGGGAGCTTTACTCTGTATCTAACCCCGTGCTGTGCCTATCCTGGGAGTGTTTGATGGGGACAGTGTAGAGGGAGCTTTACTCTGTATCTAACCCCGTGCTGTACCTGTCCTGGGAGCGTTTGATGGGGACAGTGCAGAGGGAGCTTTACTCTGTATCTAACCCCGTGCTGTACCTGTCCTGGGAGTGTGTGATGGGGACAGTGTAGAGGGAGCTTTACTCTGTATCTAACCCCGTGCTGTACCTGTCCTGGGAGTGTTTGATGGAGACAGTGTAGAGGGAGCTTTACTCTGTATCTAACCCCGTGCTGTACCTGTCCTGGGAGTGTTTGATGGGGACAGTGTAGAGAGAGCTTTACTGAGTATCTAACACCGTGCTGTACCTGTCCTGGGAGTGTTTGATGAGGACAGTGTAGAGGGAGCTTTACTCTGTATCTAACCCCGTGCTGTACCTGTCCTGGGAGTGTTTGATGGGGACAGTGTAGAGGGAGCTTTACTGAGTATCTAACCCCGTGCTGTACCTGTCCTGGGAGTGTTTGATGGGGACAGTGTAGAGGGAGCTTTACTCTGTATCTAACCCCGTGCTGTTCCTGTCCTGGGAGTGTTTGATGGGGACAGTGTAGAGGGAGCTTTACTCTGTATCTAACCCCGTGCTGTACCTGTCCTGGGAGTGTTTGATGGGGACAGTGTAGAGGGAGCTTTACTCTGTATCTAACCCTGTGCTGTACCTGTCCTGGGAGTGTTTGATGGGGACAGTGTAGAGGGAGCTTTACTCTGTATCTAACCCCGTGCTGTACCTGTCCTGGGAGTGTTTGATGGGGACAGTGTAGAGGGAGTTTACTCTGTATCTAACCCCGTGCTGTACCTGCCCTGGGTGTGTTTGATGGGGACAGTGTAGAGGGAGCTTTACTCTGTATCTAACCCCGTGCTGTACCTGTCCTGGGAGTGTTTGATGGGGACAGTGTAGAGGGAGCTTTACTCTGTATCTAACCCCGTGCTGTACCTGTCCTGGGAGTGTTTGATGGGGACAGTGTAGAGGGAGCTTTACTCTGTATCTAACCCCGTGCTGTACCTGTCCTGGGAGTGTTTGATGGGGACAGTGTGGAGGGAGCTTTACTCTGTATCTAACCCCGTGCTGTACCTGTCCTGGGAGTGTTTGATGGGGACAGTGTAGAGGGAGCTTTTCTCTGTATCTAACCCTGTGCTGTACCTGTCCTGGGAGTGTTTGGTGGGGACAGTGTAGAGGGAGCTTTACTCTGTATCTAACCCCGTGCTCTACCTGTTCTGGGAGTGTTTGCTGGGGACAGTGTAGAGGGAGCTTTACTCTGTATCTAACCCCGTGCTGTACCTGTCCTGGGAGTGTTGGATGGGGACAGTGTAGAGGGAGCTTTACTCTGTATCTAACCCTGTGCTGTACCTGTCCTGGGAGTGTTTGATGGGGACAGTGTAGAGGGAGCTTTACTCTGTATCTAACCCCGTGCTGTACCTGCCCTGGGAGTGTTTGATGGGGACAGTGTAGAGGGAGCTTTACTCTGTATCTAACCCCGTGCTGTACCTGTCCTGGGAGTGATTGATGGGGACAATGTAGAGGGAGCTTTACTCTATATCTAACCCCGTGCTGTACCTGTCCTGGGAGTGTTTGGTGGGGACAGTGTAGAGGGTGCTTTACTCTGTATCTAACCCCGTGCTGTACCTGTCCTGGGAGTGTTTGATGGGGACAGTGTAGAGGGAGCTTTACTCTGTATCTAACCCCGTGCTGTACCTGCCCTGGGAGTGTTTGATGGGGACAGTGTAGAGGGAGCTTTACTCTGTATCTAACCCTGTGCTGTACCTGTCCTGGGAGTGTTTGGTGGGGACAGTGTAGAGGGAGCTTTACTCTGTATCTAACCCCGTGCTGTACCTGTCCTGGGAGTGATTGATGGGGACAATGTAGAGGGAGCTTTACTCTGTATCTAGCCCCGTGCTGTACCTGTCCTGGGAGTGTTTGATGGGGACAGTGTAGAGGGAGCTTTACTCTGTATCTAGCCCCGTGCTGTACCTGTCCTGGGCGTGTTTGATGGGGACAGTGTAGAGGGAGCTTTACTCTGTATCTAACCCCGTGCTGTACCTGTCCTGGGAGTGATTGATGGGGACAGTGTAGAGGGAGCTTTACTCTGTATCTAACCCCGTGCTGAACCTGTCCTGGGAGTGTTTGATGGGGACAGTGTAGAGGGAGCTTTACTCTGTATCTAACCCCGTGCTGTACCTGTCCTGGGAGTATTTGATGGGGACAGTGTAGAGGGAGCTTTACTCTGTATCTAACCCCGTGCTGTACCTGTCCCGGGAGTGTTTGGTGGGGACAGTGTAGAGGGTGCTTTACTCTGTATCTAACCCCGTGCTGTACCTGTCCTGGGAGTGTTTGATGGGGACAGTGTAGAGGGAGCTTTACTCTGTATCTAACCCCGTGCTGTACCTGTCCTGGGAGTGTTTGATGGGGACAGTGTAGAGGGAGCTTTACTCTGTATCTAACCCCGTGCTGTACCTGTCCTGGGAGTGTTTGATGGGGACAGTGTAGAGGAAGCTTTACTCTGTATCTTACCCTGTGCTGTACCTGCCCTGGGTGTGTTTGATGGGGACAGTTTAGAGGGAGCTTTACTCTGTGTCTAACCCCGTGCTGTCCCTGTCCTGGGAGTGTTTGATGGGGACAGTGTAGAGGGAGCTTTACTCTGTATCTAACCCCGTGCTGTGCCTATCCTGGGAGTGTTTGATGGGGACAGTGTAGAGGGAGCTTTACTCTGTATCTAACCCCGTGCTGTACCTGTCCTGGGAGCGTTTGATGGGGACAGTGCAGAGGGAGCTTTACTCTGTATCTAACCCCGTGCTGTACCTGTCCTGGGAGTGTGTGATGGGGACAGTGTAGAGGGAGCTTTACTCTGTATCTAACCCCGTGGTGTACCTGTCCTGGGAGTGTTTGATGGAGACAGTGTAGAGGGAGCTTTACTCTGTATCTAACCCCGTGCTGTACCTGTCCTGGGAGTGTTTGATGGGGACAGTGTAGAGAGAGCTTTACTGAGTATCTAACACCGTGCTGTACCTGTCCTGGGAGTGTTTGATGAGGACAGTGTAGAGGGAGCTTTACTCTGTATCTAACCCCGTGCTGTACCTGTCCTGGGAGTGTTTGATGGGGACAGTGTAGAGAGAGCTTTACTGAGTATCTAACACCGTGCTGTACCTGTCCTGGGAGTGTTTGATGGGGACAGTGTAGAGGGAGCTTTACTCTGTATCTAACCCCGTGCTGTACCTGTCCTGGGAGTGTTTGATGGGGACAGTGTAGAGGGAGCTTTACTCTGTATCTAACCCCGTGCTGTACCTGTCCTGGGAGTGTTTGATGGGGACAGTGTAGAGGGAGCTTTACTCTGTATCTAACCCCGTGCTGTACCTGTCCTGGGTGTGATTGATGGGGACAGTGTAGAGGGAGCTTTACTCTGTATCTAACCCCGTGCTGTACCTGTCCTGGGAGTGTTTGATGGGGACAGTGTAGAGGGAGCTTTACTCTGTATCTAACCCCGTGCTGTACCTGTCCTGGGAGTGTTTGATGGGGACAGTGTAGAGGGAGCTTTACTCTGTATCTAACCCCGTGCTGTACCTGTCCTGGGAGTGTTTGATGGGGACAGTGTAGAGGGAGCTTTACTCTGTATCTAGCCCCGTGCTGTACCTGTCCTGGGCGTGTTTGATGGGGACAGTGTAGAGGGTGCTTTACTCTGTATCTAACCCCGTGCTGTACCTGTCCTGGGAGTGTTTGATGGGGACAGTGTAGAGGGAGCTTTACTCTGTATCTAACCCCGTGCTGTACCTGTCCTGGGAGTGTTTGATGGGGACAGTGTAGAGGGAGCTTTACTCTGTATCTAACCCCGTGCTGTACCTGTCCTGGGAGTGTTTGATGGGGACAGTGTAGAGGGAGCTTTACTCTGTATCTAACCCCGTGCTGTACCTGTCCTGGGAGTGTTTGATGGGGACAGTGTAGAGGGAGCTTTACTCTGTATCTAACCCCGTGCTGTACCTGTCCTGGGAGTGATTGATGGGGACAATGTAGAGGGAGCTTTACTCTGTATCTAGCCCCGTGCTGTACCTGTCCTGGGAGTGTTTGATGGGGACAGTGTAGAGGGAGCTTTACTCTGTATCTAGCCCCGTGCTGTACCTGTCCTGGGCGTGTTTGATGGGGACAGTGTAGAGGGAGCTTTACTCTGTATCTAACCCCGTGCTGTACCTGTCCTGGGAGTGATTGATGGGGACAGTGTAGAGGGAGCTTTACTCTGTATCTAACCCCGTGCTGAACCTGTCCTGGGAGTGTTTGATGGGGACAGTGTAGAGGGAGCTTTACTCTGTATCTAACCCCGTGCTGTACCTGTCCTGGGAGTGTTTGATGGGGACAGTGTAGAGGGAGCTTTACTCTGTATCTAACCCCGTGCTGTACCTGTCCCGGGAGTGTTTGGTGGGGACAGTGTAGAGGGTGCTTTACTCTGTATCTAACCCCGTGCTGTACCTGTCCTGGGAGTGTTTGATGGGGACAGTGTAGAGGGAGCTTTACTCTGTATCTAACCCCGTGCTGTGCCTGTCCTGGGAGTGTTTGATGGGGACAGTGTAGAGGGAGCTTTACTCTGTATCTAACCCCGGGCTGTACCTGTCCTGGGAGTGTTTGATGGGGACAGTGTAGAGGGAGCTTTACTCTGTATCTAACCCCGTGCTGTACCTGTCCTGGGAGTGTTTGATGGGGACAGTGTAGAGGAAGCTTTACTCTGTATCTTACCCTGTGCTGTACCTGCCCTGGGTGTGTTTGATGGGGACAGTTTAGAGGGAGCTTTACTCTGTATCTAACCCCGTGCTGTACCTGTCCTGGGAGTGTGTGATGGGGCAGTGTAGAGGGAGCTTTACTCTGTATCTCACCCCGTGCTGTACCTGTCCTGGGAGTGTTTGATGGGAACAGTGTAGAGGGAGCTTTACTCTGTATCTAACCCCGTGCTGTACCTGTCCTGGGAGTGTTTGATGGGGACAGTGTAGAGGGAGCTTTACTCTGTATCTAACCCCGTGCTGTACCTGTCCTGGGAGTGTTTGATGGGGACAGTGTAGAGGGAGCTTTACTCTGTATCTAACCCTGTGCTGTACCTGTCCTGGGAGTGTTTGATGGGGACAGTGTAGAGGGAGCTTTACTCTGTATCTAACCCCGTGCTGTACCTGTCCTGGGAGTGTTTGATGGGGACAGTGTAGAGGGAGCTTTACTCTGTATCTAACCCCGTGCTGTCCCTGTCCTGGGAGTGTTTGATGGGGACAGTGTAGAGGGAGCTTTACTCTGTATCTAACCCCGTGCTGTGCCTATCCTGGGAGTGTTTGATGGGGACAGTGTAGAGGGAGCTTTACTCTGTATCTAACCCCGTGCTGTACCTGTCCTGGGAGCGTTTGATGGGGACAGTGCAGAGGGAGCTTTAGTCTGTATCTAACCCCGTGCTGTACCTGTCCTGGGAGTGTTTGATGGGGACAGTGTAGAGGGAGCTTTACTCTGTGTCTAACCCCGTGCTGTACCTGTCCTGGGAGTGTTTGATGGGGACAGTGTAGAGGGAGCTTTACTCTGTGTCTAACCCCGTGCTGTACCTGTCCTGGGAGTGTGTGATGGGGACAGTGTAGAGGGAGCTTTGCTCTGTATCTAACCCCGTGCTGTACCTGTCCTGGGAGTGTTTGATGGAGACAGTGTAGAGGGAGCTTTACTCTGTATCTAACCCCGTGCTGTACCTGTCCTGGGAGTGTTTGATGGGGACAGTGTAGAGAGAGCTTTACTCTGTATTTAACCCCGTGCTGTACCTGTCCTGGGAGTGTGTGATGGGGACAGTGTAGAGGGAGCTTTACTCTGTATCTAACCCCGTGCTGTACCTGTCCTGGGAGTGTTTGATGGGGACAGTGTAGAGAGAGCTTTACTGAGTATCTAACACCGTGCTGTACCTGTCCTGGGAGTGTTTGATGAGGACAGTGTAGAGGGAGTTTTACTCTGTATCTAACCCCGTGCTGTACCTGTCCTGGGAGTGTTTGATGGGGACAGTGTAGAGGGAGCTTTACTCTGTATCTAACCCCGTGCTGTTCCTGTCCTGGGAGTGTTTGATGGGGACAGTGTAGAGGGAGTTTTACTCTGTATCTAACCCCGTGCTGTACCTGTCCTGGGAGTGTTTGATGGAGACAGTGTAGAGGGAGCTTTACTCTGTATCTAACCCCGTGCTGTACCTGTCCTGGGAGTGTTTGATGGGGACAGTGTAGAGAGAGCTTTACTCTGTATTTAACCCCATGCTGTACCTGTCCTGGGAGTGTTTGATGGGGACAGTGTGGAGGGAGCTTTACTCTGTATCTAACCCCGGGCTGCACCTGTCCTGGGAGTGTTTGTTGGGGACAGTGTAGAGGGAGCTTTACTCTGTATCTAACTCCGTGCTGTACCTGTCCTGGGAGTGTTTGATGGGGACAGTGTAGAGGGAGCTTTACTCTGTATCTAACCCCGTGCTGTTCCTGTCCTGGGAGTGTTTGATGGGGACAGTGTAGAGGGAGATTTACTCTGTATCTAACTCCGCGCTGTACCTGTCCTGGGAGTGTTTGATGGGGACAGTGTAGAGGGAGTTTTACTCTGTATCTAACCCCGTGCTGTACCTGTCCTGGGAGTGTTTGATGGAGACAGTGTAGAGGGAGCTTTACTCTGTATCTAACCCCGTGCTGTACCTGTCCTGGGAGTGTTTGATGGGGACAGTGTAGAGGGAGCTTTACTCTGTATCTAACCCCGTGCTGTACCTGTCCTGCGAGTGTTTGATGGGGTCAGTGTAGAGGGAGCTTTACTTTGTATCTAACCCCGTGCTGGACCTGTCCTGGGAGTGTGTGATGGGGACAGTGTAGAGGGAGCTTTACTCTGTATCTAACCCCGTGCTGTACCTGTCCTGGGAGTGTTTGATGGAGACAGTGTAGAGGGAGCTTTACTCTGTATCTAACCCCGTGCTGTACCTGTCCTGGGAGTGTTTGATGGGGACAGTGTAGAGAGAGCTTTACTCTGTATTTAACCCCGTGCTGTACCTGTCCTGGGAGTGTGTGATGGGGACAGTGTAGAGGGAGCTTTACTCTGTATCTAACCCCGTGCTGTACCTGTCCTGGGAGTGTTTGATGGGGACAGTGTAGAGAGAGCTTTACTGAGTATCTAACACCGTGCTGTACCTGTCCTGGGAGTGTTTGATGAGGACAGTGTAGAGGGAGCTTTACTCTGTATCTAACCCCGTGCTGTACCTGTCCTGGGAGTGTTTGATGGGGACAGTGTAGAGAGAGCTTTACTGAGTATCTAACACCGTGCTGTACCTGTCCTGGGAGTGTTTGATGGGGACAGTGTCGAGGGAGCTTTACTCTGTATCTAACCCCGTGCTGTACCTGTCCTGGGAGTGTTTGATGGGGTCGGTGTAGAGGGAGCTTTACTCTGTATCTAACCCCGTGCTGTCCCTGTCCTGGGAGTGTTTGATGGGGACAGTGTAGAGAGAGCTTTACTCTGTATTTAACCCCGTGCTGTACCTGTCCTGGGAGTGTGTGATGGGGACAGTGTAGAGGGAGCTTTACTCTGTATCTAACCCCGTGCTGTACCTGTCCTGGGAGTGTTTGATGGGGACAGTGTAGAGAGAGCTTTACTGAGTATCTAACACCGTGCTGTACCTGTCCTGGGAGTGTTTGATGAGGACAGTGTAGAGGGAGCTTTACTCTGTATCTAACCCCGTGCTGTACCTGTCCTGGGAGTGTTTGATGAGGACAGTGTAGAGGGAGCTTTACTCTGTATCTAACCCCGTGCTGTACCTGTCCTGGGAGTGTTTGATGGGGACAGTGTAGAGGGAGCTTTACTCTGTATCTAACCCCGTGCTGTACCTGTCCTGGGAGTGTTTGATGGGGACAGTGTAGAGGGAGCTTTACTCTGTATCTAACCCCGTGCTGTACCAGTCCTGGGAGTGTTTGATGGGGACAGTGTAGAGGGAGCTTTACTCTGTATCTCACCCGGTGCCCCGGGATATATTTCCTGCTGTGTCGCCCCTTGCCCCACTTACAGCTCGACGGTAACATAGGGACATCACAAAGGGACAGACATGCGACCTGTCAATGGGTCACAATGGATGGTGTGACGAGACATGGCAGGAGGTTATAAACCTGAGTGGTTTGGGAGGACTTGAAGCCAGACTTGGGCAGCGCGAGCAGAGAGAGAGAGAGCGAGAGAGAGAGAGTGCAGAGGAAGATCCCACGAGAGCAACGTTGAGAATACAGAGAGAGCGAGAGAGGGGAGGCGGCCGACAGGGAGCCCGAGCGTGCCAACGCAACCCCATCCCGAAGACCCCCAACTACCTACCCCCCCCCCCCCACACCCAGCCCCCCACACACCCAAACCCCTCCATCCACCCAAACCCCCCCCCCCCCCGCCCGCCTCCCTCTCGAGTGCAGTGTGGGGGTGCCCCCAAGATGGCCTATTTTTTGCCCTGGAGGGGCCTCAATGTCGGGGACCCCGGGCACCCTTGCTCCAGAACCTCCGGGGGCGATTGCTGTGAATATCTGGGCCAACTACTGCTCAACTCATTCGGCACGGCGATCGCCGTCATCATCATGGTCAATGCTTTGTTCCTGGTAAGTCCTGGAGCTCGGGGGTTAACGGGGAGGAGAGAGGGCGGGGGGCATTGAGTTAAGGGGGGTATTTACTCTGCGTAGAGGGCGTGTGATACAAGGAACAAAGAAATGTACAGCACAGGAACAGGCCCTTCGGCCCTCCAAGCCCGTGCCGAGCATGCTGCCCGACTAAACTACAATCTTCTACACTTCCTGGGTCCGTGTCCCTCTATTCCCATCCTATTCATGTATTTGTCAAGATGCCCCTTAAATGTCACTATCGTCCCTGCTTCCACCACCTCCTCCGGTAGTGAGTTCCAGGCACCCACTACCCTCTGTGTAAAAAACTTGCCTCGTACATCTCCTCTAAACCTTGCCCCTCTCACCTTAAACCTATGCCCCCTAGTAATTGACCCCTCTACCCTGGGGAAAAGCCTCTGACTATCCACTCTGTCTATGCCCCTCATAATTTTGTATACCTCTATCAGGTCGTCCCTCGACCTCCGTCGTTCCAGTGAGAACAAACCGAGTTTATTCAATCGCTCCTCATAGCTAATGCCCTCCATACCAGGCAACATTCTGGTAAATCTCTTCTGCACCCTCTCTAAAGCCTCCACATCCTTCTGGTAGTGTGGCGACCAGAATTGAACACTATACTCCAAGTGTGGCCTAACTAAGGTTCCATACAGCTGCAACATGACTTGCCAATTCTTATACTCAATGCCCCGGCCAATGAAGGCAAGCATGCCGTATGCCTTCTTGACTACCTTCTCCACCTGTGTCGCCCCTTTCAATGACCTGTGGACCTGTACTCCTAGATCTCTTTGACTTTCAATACTCTTGAGGGTTCTACCATTCACTGTATATTCCCTACCTGCATTAGACCTTCCAAAATGCATTACCTCACATTTGTCAGGATTAAACTCCATCTGCCATCTCTCCGCCCAAGTCTCCAAACAATCTAGATCCTGCTGTATCCTCTGACAGTCCTCATCGCTATCCGCAATTCCACCAACCTTTGTGTCGTCTGCAAACTTACTAATCAGACCAGTTACATTTTCCTCCAAATCATTTATATATACTACAAACAGCAAAGGTCCCAGCACTGATCCCCGTGGAACACCACTGGTCACAGCCCTCCAATTAGAAAAGCACCTTTCCATTGCTACTCTCTGACTTCTATGACCGAGCCAGTTCTGTATCCACCTTGCCAGTTCACCCCTGATCCCGTGTGACTTCACCTTTTGTCCTAGTCTACCATGGGCAGCATGGTAGCATTGTGGATAGCACAATTGCTTCACAGCTCCAGGGTCCCAGGTTCGATTCCGGCTTGGGTCACTGTCTGTGCGGAGTCTGCACGTCCTCCCCGTGTCTGCGTGGGTTTCCTCCGGGTGCTCCGGTTTCCTCCCACAGTCCAAAGATGTGCAGGTTGGGTGGATTGGCCATGCTAAATTGTCCTTCGTGTTGGGTGGGGTTACTGGGTTATGGGGATAGGGTGGAGGTGTTGGCCTTGGGTGGGGTGCTCTTTCCAAGAGCCGGTGAAGACTCGATGGGCCGAATGGCCTCCTTCTGCACTGTACATTCTGTGATAATCTATGTGCGGGACCGTGTCAAAGGCCTCACTGTAGTCCATATAGACAACATCCACTGCCCTACCTGCATCAATCTTCTTTGTGTGTCGAGGGTGTGATATTGAGTTAAGGGGGTATTTACGATGTATAGAGACAGTGTAATATTGAGTTAAGGGGGTATTTACGATGTGTATAGAGGGTGTGATATTGAGTTAAGGGGGTATTTACGATGTGTAGAGAGGGTGTGATATTGAGTTAAGGGGGTATTTACGATGTATAGAGGAGAGGATGTGATATTGAGTTAAGGGGGTATTTACGATGTGCAGAGAGGGTGTGTGATATTGAGTTAAGGGGTATTTACGATGTGTAGAGACAGTGTAATATTGAGTTAAGGGGTATTTACGATGTGTAGAGAGGGTGTGACATTGAGTTAAAGGGGTATTTACGATGTGTAGAGAGGATGTGATATTGAGTTAAGGGGGTATTTACGATGTATAGAGAGGGTGTGATATTGAGTTAAGGGGGTATTTACGATGTGTAGAGAGGGTGTGATACTGAGTTAAGGGGGTATTTACGATGTGTAGAGAGGGTGTGATATTGAGTTAAGGGGGTATTTACGATGTATAGAGAGGGTGCGATATTGAGTTAAGGGGGTATTTATGATGTATAGAGAGGGTGTGATATTGAGTTAAGGGGGTATTTACGATGTGTAGAGAGGGTGTGATATTGAGTTAAGGGGGTATTTACGATGTGTAGAAAGGGTGTGATATTGAGTTAAGGGGGTATTTACGATGTGTAGAGAGGGTGTGATATTGAGTTAAGGGGGTATTTACGATGTATAGAGAGGGTGCGATATTGAGTTAAGGGGGTAATTACAATGTGTAGAGAGGGTGTGATATTGAGTTAAGGGGGTATTTACGATGTGTAGAGACAGTGTAATATTGAGTTAAGGGGGTATTTACGATGTGTAGAGACAGTGTGATATTGAGTTAAGGGGGTATTTACGATGTGTATCGAGACAGTGTGATATTGAGTTAAGGGGGTATTTACGATGTACAGAGGGTGTGTGATATTGAGTTAAGGGGGTATTTACGATGTATAGAGGGTGTGTGATATTGAGTTAAGGGGGTATTTACGATGTATAGAGAGGGTGTGATATTGAGTTAAGGGGGTATTTACGATGTGTATAGAGGGTGTGATATTGAGTTAAGGGGGTATTTACGATGTATAGAGCGGGTGTGATATTGAGTTAAGGGGTTGTTTACGATGTATAGAGGGTGTGTGATATTGAGTTAGGGGGGTATTTACGATGTATAGAGGGTGTGTGATATTGAGTTAAGGGGGTATTTACGATGTATAGAGACAGTGTGATATTGAGTTCAGGGGGTATTTACGATGTATAGAGGGTGTGTGATATTGAGTTAAGGGGGTATTTACGATGTATAGAGAGGGTGTGATATTGAGTTAAGGGGGTATTTACGATGTATATAGAGGGTGTGATATTGAGTTAAGGGGGTATTTACGATGTGTAGAGAGGGTGTGATATTGAGTTAAGGGGGTATTTATGATGTATAGAGGGTGTGTGATATTGAGTTAAGGGGGTATTTACGATGTACAGAGGGTGTGTGATATTGAGTTAAGGGGGTATTTACGATGTATAGAGGGTGTGTGATATTGAGTTAAGGGGGTATTTACGATGTATAGAGAGGGTGTGATATTGAGTTAAGGGGGTATTTACGATGTGTATAGAGACAGTGTGATATTGAGTTAGGGGGTATTTACGATGTGTAGAGAGGGTGTGATATTGAGTTAAGGGGGTATTTACGATGTGTATAGAGACAGTGTGATATTGAGTTAAGGGGGTATTTACTCTGTCTCTCTCTACTCTGTCTCTCTCTCTGTCTCTCTCTCTGTCTCTCTGTCTCTCTCTCTCTCTCTCTCTGTCTCTCTCTCTCTGTCACTCTCTGTCTCTCTGTCTCTCTCTCTCTCTCTCTCTCTCTCTGTGTCTCTCCCTCTCTCTCTCTCTGTCTCTCTCTCTCTCTCTGTCTCTCTCTCTCTCTCTCTCTGTCTCTCTCTCTCTGTCACTCTCTGTCTCTCTGTCTCTCTCTCTCTCTCTCTCTCTCTCTGTGTCTCTCCCTCTCTCTCTCTCTGTCTCTCTCTCTCTCTCTGTCTCTCTCTCTCTCTCTGTCTGTCTCTCTCTCTCTCTCTCTGTCTGTCTCTCGCTCTCTGTGTCTCTCTGTCACTCTCTGTCTGTCTCTGTCTCTCTCTCTCTGTCTCTCTCTCTGTCTCTCTCTCTCTGTCTCTCTCTCTCTCTCTGTCTCTCTCTCTGTCTCTGTCTCTCTCTCTCTATGTCTCTCTCCCTGTCTCTGTCTCTCTCTGTCTCTCTCTCTCTCTCTGTCTCTCTCTCTCTCTCTGCCTCTCCATCTCTCTCTATATCTCTCTCTCTCTGTCTCTCTCTCTGTCTCTCTCTCTCTGTCTCTCTCTCTGTCTCTCTCTCTGTCTCTCTCGCTGTCTCTCTCTCTGTCTCTCTCTCTCTCTCTGTCTCTCTCTCTCTCTCTCCCTGTCTCTCTGTCTCTCTCTGTCTCTCTCTGTCTCTCTCTCGCTCTCTCTCTCTCCCTGTCTCTCTCTCCCTGTCTCTCCCTGTCTCTCTCTGCCTCTCTCTCTCTCTCTGTCTCTCTCTCTGCCTCTCTCTCTCTCTCTCTCTCTGTCTCTCTCTCTCTCTGTCTCTCTCTCTCTCTGTCTCTCTCTGTCTCTGTCTCTCTCTCTGTCTCTCTGTCTCACTCTCTGTCCCTCTCTCTCTGTCTCTCTCTGTGTCTCTCTCTCTCTCTGTCTCTCTCTCTGCGACGATCTCTCGGTGTTGACGATCTTTCGGTGTTGACGATCTCTCGGTGTTGACGATCTCTCGGTGTTGACGATCTCTCGGTGTTGACGCTCTCTCAGTGTTGACGATCTCTCTCTGCGACGCTCTCTCTCTGCGACGATCTCTCGGTGTTGACGCTCTCTCGGTGTTGACGCTCTCTCTGCGACGATCTCTCGGTGTTGACGATCTCTCGGTGTTGACGATCTCTCGGTGTTGACGATCTCTCGGTGTTGACGCTCTCTCTCTGCGACGCTCTCTCGGTGTTGACGCTCTCTCGGTGTTGACGCTCTCTCGGTGTTGACGCTCTCTCGGTGTTGACGATCTCTCGGTGTTGACGCTCTCTCGGTGTTGACGCTCTCTCAGTGTTGACGATCTCTCGGTGTTGACGCTCTCTCGGTGTTGACGCTCTCTCAGTGTTGACGATCTCTCGGTGTTGACGCTCTCTCGGTGTTGACGATCTCTCTGCGACGCTCTCTCTCTGCGACGATCTCTCGGTGTTGACGATCTCTCGGTGTTGACGCTCTCTCTCTGCAACGCTCTCTCGGTGTTGACGATCTCTCAGTGTTGACGCTCTCTCGGTGTTGACGCTCTCTCGGTGTTGACGATCTCTCGGTGTTGACGCTCTCTCGGTGTTGACGCTCTCTCGGTGTTGACGATCTCTCGGTGTTGACGCTCTCTCTCTGCGACGCTCTCTCGGTGTTGACGATCTCTCGGTGTTGACGCTCTCTCTCTGCGACGCTCTCTCGGTGTTGACGATCTCTCGGTGTTGACGCTCTCTCTCTGCGACGATCTCTCGGTGTTGACGCTCTCTCGGTGTTGACGATCTCTCGGTGTTGACGCTCTCTCGGTGTTGACGCTCTCTCGGTGTTGACGATCTCTCGGTGTTGACGCTCTCTCTCTGCGACGCTCTCTCGGTGTTGACGATCTCTCGGTGTTGACGCTCTCTCTCTGCGACGCTCTCTCGGTGTTGACGCTCTCTCGGTGTTGACGCTCTCTCTCTGCGACGATCTCTCGGTGTTGACGCTCTCTCGGTGTTGACGCTCTCTCGGTGTTGACGCTCTCTCTCTGCAACGCTCTCTCGGTGTTGACGCTCTCTCGGTGTTGACGCTCTCTCGGTGTTGACGCTCTCTCGGTGTTGACGCTCTCTCGGTGTTGACGCTCTCTCGGTGTTGACGCTCTCTCGGTGTTGACGATCTCTCGGTGTTGACGCTCTCTCTCTGCGACGCTCTCTCGGTGTTGACGATCTCTCGGTGTTGACGCTCTCTCTCTGCGACGCTCTCTCGGTGTTGACGATCTCTCGGTGTTGACGCTCTCTCTCTGCGACGATCTCTCGGTGTTGACGCTCTCTCGGTGTTGACGATCTCTCGGTGTTGACGCTCTCTCGGTGTTGACGCTCTCTCGGTGTTGACGATCTCTCGGTGTTGACGCTCTCTCTCTGCGACGCTCTCTCGGTGTTGACGATCTCTCGGTGTTGACGCTCTCTCTCTGCGACGCTCTCTCGGTGTTGACGATCTCTCGGTGTTGACGCTCTCTCTCTGCGACGATCTCTCGGTGTTGACGCTCTCTCGGTGTTGACGATCTCTCGGTGTTGACGCTCTCTCGCTGTTGACGCTCTCACGGTGTTGACGATCTCTCGGTGTTGACGCTCTCTCGGTGTTGACGCTCTCTCGGTGTTGACGCTCTCTCGGTGTTGACGCTCTCTCGGTGTTGACGCTCTCTCGGTGTTGACGATCTCTCGGTGTTGACGCTCTCTCTCTGCGACGATCTCTCGGTGTTGACGCTCTCTCGGTGTTGACGATCTCTCGGTGTTGACGCTCTCTCGCTGTTGACGCTCTCACGGTGTTGACGATCTCTCGGTGTTGACGATCTCTCGGTGTTGACGCTCTCTCGGTGTTGACGCTCTCTCGGTGTTGACGCTCTCTCGGTGTTGACGCTCTCTCGGTGTTGACGTTCTCTCGGTGTTGACGCTCTCTCGGTGTTGACGCTCTCTCGGTGTTGACGATCTCTCGGTGTTGACGCTCTCTCGGTGTTGACGTTCTCTCGGTGTTGACGCTCTCTCGGTGTTGACGCTCTCTCAGTGTTGACGCTCTCTCGGTGTTGACGATCTCTCAGTGTTGACGCTCTCTCGGTGTTGACGATCTCTCAGTGTTGACGCTCTCTCGGTGTTGACGCTCTCTCGGTGTTGACGCTCTCTCGGTGTTGACGATCTCTCAGTGTTGACGATCTCTCAGTGTTGACGCTCTCTCGGTGTTGACGATCTCTCAGTGTTGACGCTCTCTCGGTGTTGACGCTCTCTCGGTGTTGACGATCTCTCAGTGTTGACGCTCTCTCGGTGTTGACGCTCTCTCGGTGTTGACGATCTCTCAGTGTTGACGATCTCTCGGTGTTGACGCTCTCTCGGTGTTGACGCTCTCTCGGTGTTGACGCTCTCTCGGTGTTGACGCTCTCTCGGTGTTGACGATCTCTCGGTGTTGACGCTCTCTCGGTGTTGACGCTCTCTCGGTGTTGACGCTCTCTCGGTGTTGACGATCTCTCGGTGTTGACGATCTCTCGGTGTTGACGCTCTCTCGGTGTTGACACTCTCTCGGTGTTGACGATCTCTCAGTGTTGACGCTCTCTCGGTTCGATCCCACAGGTCTATTCCAAGTTGAGGCACACGGCCGGATCGTACAAGTTCAAGATACACCCCATCAAAAGTAGGTTCCTCTCCGAATGCAGGTCCGTGACCCCCCCACGTCCTGACGTCCGGGGGAGCTGGGGGGGAGGTCTGGAGTGAGCTGTGGGGAGGGTCCGGAGGGAGCTGGGGGGAGGTCTGGGGGTCCGGGGTGAGCTGTGGGGGGGGGGTCCGTAGGGAGCTGGGGGGAGGTCTGGGGGTCCGGGGTGAGCTGTGGGGAGGGTCCGGGGGAGCTTGGGGTCCGGGGGGATCTTGGGGGGGGGCCCGGGAGTATTGGCAAAGATACCCTTCCGCCCTGTCCCTAAGCAACCTCCCCTCCGACTCGAGGGGCCGAATGGACTCCGTCTGCTCTGTAAATTCTATGATTCTCTGATTCTACGACCCCGCCCTCTCCCCTCCCCCCAGCGAGGGGGGCAGACCCCGGGGGGGGGGACCCCCTCTCCCTCCCCCCAGCGAGGGGGGCAGACCCCGGGGGGGGGACCCCCCTCCCCCTCCGCCCAGGGAGGGGGGGCAGACCCCGGGGGGGGGGGACCCCCTCCCCCTCCGCCCAGCGAGGGGGGCAGACCCCGGGGGGGGGACCCCCTCCCCCTCCGCCCAGGGAGGGGGGCAGACCCCGGGGGGGGGGGACCCCCTCTCTCTCCGCCCAGCGAGGGGGGCAGACCCGGGGGGGGGGGGACCCCCTCTCTCTCCGCCCAGCGAGGGGGGCAGACCCCGGGGGGAGGAGCCCCTCTCCCTCCCCCCAGCGAGGGGGGCAGACCCCGGGGGGAGGAGCCCCTCTCCCTCCGCCCAGCGAGGGGGGGCAGACCCCGGGGGGGGGGGACCCCCTCTCTCCTACGCCCAGCGAGGGGGGCAGACCCCGGGGGGGGGGGGGGGACCCCCCTCTCTCTCCGCCCAGCGAGGGGGGCAGACCCCGGGGGGGGGGACCCCCCTCCCCCTCCGCCCAGGGAGGGGGGGCAGACCCCGGGGGGGGGGGGAGCCCCTCTCTCTCCGCCCAGCGAGGGGGGCAGACCCGGGGGGGGGGAGCCCCTCTCTCTCCGCCCAGCGAGGGGGGCAGACCCGGGGGGGGGGGGAGCCCCTCTCCCTCCCCCCAGCGAGGGGGGCAGACCCCGGGGGGGGGGCAGTCCCCGGGGGGGGGAGGGGGCGCTGGCGAACGGGACTAATTCTGGTGTTTTCTTGGCAGTGAAGCCGTGTGAAGACAGGCCGAGTCCGTACTGCCCGCCGGCCCCCTACAGTGAGTATCCGGAATGTTCCACACGCCCCGGGGCTGTGAGCGGTCAGCGGGGAGGGGGAGCGGGGAGGGGGAGCGGTCAGCGGGGAGGGTGAGCGGTCAGCGGGGAGGGGGAGGGGTCAGCGGGGAGGGGGAGGGGTCAGCGGGAAGGGGGAGGGTGAGGGGTCAGCGGGGTGTGAGGGGTCAGCGGGGAGGGTGAAGGGTCAGCAGGGAGGGTGAGGGGTCAGCGAGGAAGGGAGGGTCAGTGGGGAGGGTCAGGGGTCAGCAGGGAGGGTGAGAGGTCAGCGGGAAGGGTGAGGGGTCAGCGGGGAGGGTGAGGGGTCAGCGGGGAAGGGAGGGTCAGTGGGGAGGGTCAGCGGGGAGGGTGAGAGGTCAGTGGGGAGGGTGAGGGGTCAGCAGGGAAGGGAGGGTCAGTGGGGAGGGTGAGGGGTCAGCGGGGAGGGTGAGGGGTCAGCGGGGTGTGAGGGGTCAGCGGGGAGGGTGAAGGGTCAGCAGGGAGGGTGAGGGGTCAGCGAGGAAGGGAGGGTCAGTGGGGAGGGTCAGGGGTCAGCAGGGAGGGTGAGAGGTCAGCGGGGAGGGTGAGGGGTCAGCGGGGAGGGTGAGAGGTCAGCGGGGAGGGTGAGAGGTCAGCGGGGAAAGGAGGGTCAGTGGGGAGGGTGAGGGGTCAGCGGGGAGGGTGAGAGGTCAGCAGGGAGGGTGAGGGGTCAGCGGGGAGGGTGAGGGGTCAGCGGGGAGGGTGAGGGGTCAGCGGGGAGGCTGAGGGGTCAGCGGGGAGGGTGAGGGGTCAGCGGGGAGGGTGAGAGGTCAGCGGGAGTGACCGATGTTTCACTCTGTGTCTCTCCCTTCCCCCCCTCAGGCGATGGAAAAGGTGGCCTCGTGGCCAATCTCTCGAGCTGCATTCGCTCCTACCTGCTGTTCCTGGCCTCGGGCCTGGGCGGGGGGGGGAGGGGGCCCCGGAGGATACAGGACCGAGAAGTCCGGCCACCGGGCCAAGAAGCACCAGGAGAGGGGCCCCAAGTCGCGCCGTGCCAAGGACGACGGCAGCTACTGCCCCTCGCTGCCCCGTGAGCCGGGAACCGAGTCCCGGTCCCAGTCCCGCTCCGGCAGCCCCGACTACCCGCTGAAGAAAGACCGCGCCGAGCCGGCGGACACCGGCAGCTCCCGGGACCCCAGCCCCGGGCCGAGGCCCAAGGCCTGCGCGGGCAAGGCCGAGAGCCTGGGGCCTACCTCGGCCCCCCCACCACCGGCACCCGGCCGACAGGGACGAGCCGCCCTTCGCCGCCAACCCCCCGGCGGCCCCCCGCTCGGCCTGCCCCCTGGGCTACCCCCTCCCCCCGCCGCTGCCCTGCCTGCCCGCCCGCCCCCGCACGTCCAGCCCCGTCAGCTCCCTCAGCGGCTCCTTCTCCAGCTCCTGCCGCACCCAGCCGGCCGAGCTCCCCGACCCCACCCCCCCCGCTGCCCCCCCCCCCCCAACTACTCGCCCAGCTGGGCCCGCCGGGGGCTCGGCCGCCGGGCCGGGCCGGCCCCCCCCCCCCCCGCCGCCGGGCCGTCCCGGCCCCCCGCCCCGCCAGCCCCTCCTCTCCCGCTCCACCTCCTTCGCCTCGGACGAGGAGAGCTCCGTCAGCAGCAGCTCCCCCCACTGCTGCCCGCCGCCCTCGGAGGGCGCCACGCCCCTCTACCGCCACCCCCTACTGCCCCCGGGGCCCGCTGGACGAGGCCGCCCTCCAGGCCCTGCTGAGGGGGGGCCCCAAGGCGCCCCCCGGACGAGGGCCGGCGGCCCGGGGCCCGGGGGGCCCGCCGTCGCGGGGTACTGCAACCCGTACTACGCGCAGGACGCGGCGAGCGAGGGCGCCCTGCAGGCCCTGGTCCGGGTGCCCAAGGCCTCCGAGGAGGGCCCTGCACAGCAGCAGCCCGGGGCGCCCCGGGCCCGCCAGCTCCTGTACGGGGACACATCGCCCCGCCAGTTCCCCATCTACCAGGACTGCCCGGGGGCAGGCGGCCTCCACCACCTCAACGCCAGCCCCGTGCGCCCGCACCAGCAGTGGGCGGCCCCGGCGAACTACGGCGGGCCCGTCTCCAGCCCCGAGCCGCAAGGCCCCATCCGCATCTGCTCCACCCGCCACCTCAGACCGGGGCTCAGCTCCGAGCAGCAGTGCCTGGCCCGAGGCGAGGGCGAGGCGCCCTTAGCCTTGCCCCCCTGCCACCCGCCCCAGCCCCTGCCCCGGCGGGTCAGCTACCCCCCCCGGCTGGGGGGCGGAGGGGGGGGCCGTCGCCGGCAGCGACGGGCCAGGCCCCGGCCCCTTCGAGCCGCCCCCTCAGCCCCAGCGGGGCCCGGTCGCCCTCAGGGCCGACTGCAGCCCCGGCCTGGGCAAAGCTCGGCAGGTGGTCCGCTACTCGGGGTACGGCCCCGAGGACGAGGACGGCGGAGGCGGCTGCCAGAACGCCAACCCCACGTCCCACCCTCCTCTCCAGCAGGCCAAGGTCCAATCAGCCCCCAGCAGCTGCGCCCGGGCCCCGCGGACCCCTCACTACGACAGGCACTAAGGCCAACTCGCGCCTCGTCGCGATGTGTTTGAGATTATAGACGCACGGAGGGAGAGTGAGAGAGAACGAGAGAGAGAAGAGCAAAGCGAAAGAGACGTCAATCCTATAACAAATAAATAAAGGATCAAACCTGAGTCAAAAATAACACGAGGGTCACTTTTGCTTCATTCCGCGAGCGCGTGGCTTGGTTGGGGAGGGGGAGGGGAGACGGGTTTGCGATGGGAGGCGGGAGTCAATGAGGAGAAGGTTAAGGGGGAGATTGAATCGAGACGTTCCAAACGGGGGAAGGGTTTGTGATGGGAGACGGGAGTCAGTGAGGAGACGGTTAAGGGGGAGATTGAATTGATGCGTTCCAAATGGGGGAAGTGTTTGTGATGGGAGACGGGAGTCAATGAGGAGAAGGTTAAGGGGGAGATTGAATTGAGACGTTCCAAATGGGGGAAGGGTTTGTGATGGGAGACGGGAGTCAGTGAGGAGACGGTTAAGGGGGAGATTGAATTGATGCGTTCCAAATGGGGGAAGGGTTTGCGATGGGAGACGGGAGTCAATGAGGAGAAGGTTAAGGGGGAGATTGAATCGAGGCGTTCCAAATGGGGGAAGGGTTAGTGATGGGAGGTGGGAGTCAATGAGGAGACGGTTAAGGGGGAGATTGAATTGAGACGTTCCAAATGGGGGAAGTGTTTGTGATGGGAGACGGGAGTCAATGAGGAGAAGGTTAAGGGGGAGATTGAATCGAGGCGTTCCAAATGGGGGAAGGGTTTGTGATGGGAGTCAATGAGGAGAAGGTTAAGGGGGAGATTGAATCGAGACTTTCGGTATGGGGGAAGGGTTTGCGATGGGAGACAGGAGTCAATGAGGAGAAGGTTAAGGGAGAGATTGAATCGAGACGTTCCAAATGGGGGAAGGCTTTGCGATGGGAGACGGGAGTCAATGAGGAGAAGGTTAAGGGGGAGATTGAATCGAGGCGTTCCCAATGGGGGAAGGGTTTGCGATGGGAGACGGGAGTCAATGAGGAGAAGGTTTAGGTGGAGATTGAATCGAGACGTTCCAAATGGGGGAAGGGTTTGCGATGGGAGATGGGAGTCGATGAGGAGAAGGTTAAGGGGGAGATTGAATCGAGACATTCCAAATGGGGGAAGGGTTTGTGATGGGAGATGGGAGTCAATGAGGAGAATGTTAAGGGGGAGATTGAATCGAGACGTTCCAAATGGGGGAAGGGTTTGCGATGGGAGTCGATGAGGAGAAGGTTAAGGGGGAGATTGAATCGAGACATTCCAAATGGGGGAAGGGTTTGCGATGGGAGATGGGAGTCAATGAGGAGAAGGTTCAGGGGGAGATTGAATCAAGACGTTAGAAAAGGGGGAAGGGTTTGTGATGGGAGATGGGAGTCAATGAGAAGAAGGTTTCGGGGAGATTGAATCGAGGAGTTCAGTCTGGTAAACCTTCGCTGCTCTTCCTCGAGAGCAAGAACATCCTTCCTCAGAGAAGGAGACCGAAACGTCACACAATACTCCAGATGTGACCTCACCAAGGCCCAGTACAATTGCAGTAAAACATCTCTATTCCTGTACTCCAATCCTCTCGCTACGAGGCCAACATACCATTTGCCTTCTTCCCTGCCGGCTGTACCTGCGAGCTGACTTTCATCGACTGATGCACGAGGACACCAAGGTCTCGCTGAGTATCCGCCTCTCAATTTATACCCATTCAAATAATAATCTTTCCTATTGCTCCCGAAGCGGATAGCCTCACATTTATCCACATTATGCTGCATCGGCCGTGCATGTGCCCACTCACTCAGCCTGTCCAAATCCCACTGAAGCATCTCTGTATCCTCCTCACAGCTCACCCTCACACCCAACTTTGTGTCGCCTGAAAATTTGGATATATCTAGTCCCCCCCGTCCAAATCATTCATATAGAGTGTGAACAATTGGGGTCCCAGCACAGATCCCTGCGGCCCCCGAATAGTCACTGCCTGCCAATCGGAAAAAGACACATTCATTCCAACCTTTTGCTTCCTGAACCGTAACCAGCTGTCTCGGGAGGTCGTGCCGCAATTGTTACAGGTGTTAGCGAGGCCACGCCTGGAGTATTGTGTTCAGTTTTGGTCTCCTTACTTGAGAAAGGACGTACTGGCGCTGGAGGGTGTGCAGAGGGGATTCACTCGGTTAATCCCAGAGCTGAAGGGGTTGGATTACGAGGCGAGGTTGAGTAGACTGGGACTGTACTCGTTGGAATTTAGAAGGATGAGGGGGGGATCTTATAGAAACATATAAGATTATGAAGGGAATAGATAGGATAGATGCGGGCAGGTTGTTTCCACTGGCGGGTGAAAGCAGAACTAGGGGGCATAGCCTCAAAATAAGGGGAAGGGGATTTAGGACTGAGTTTAGGAGGAACCTCTTCACCCAAAGGGTTGTGAATCTATGGAATTCCTTGCCCAGTGAAGCAGTAGAGGCTCCTTCATTGAATGTTTTTAAGATAAAGATAGATAGTTTTTTGAAGAATTAAGGGTTATGGTGTTCGGGCCGGAAAGTGGAGCTGAGTCCACAAAAGATCAGCCGCGATCTCATTGAATTGGCGGAGCAGGCTCGAGGGGCCAAATGGCCGACTCCTGCTCCTGGTTCTTATGTCCTTATCCATCGCAAGACACGACCCACCACCCATGTGCTTTAACTGTACATATTAATCTACTATGCGAGATTTTGTCGAGAGGCTGCTGAACGGCCAAATGCAGCACATCCACCGGTTCTCCCTGATCTACTCTACTCGTGACACCTTCAAAGAATTCCAGTAGATTTGGCACATGGATCTGGTGAGCTGATTCAAGCAGAGATGTGCCACAAGTTTTCACAATATACATTCATGACCTGGAAGGAGGAACGGACACAAGGTTGGCAGACGACACAAAGGTCCGTGGAGGGGCAGGTCGTATCGAGGAAGCAGGCGGACCCGGACAGGCTCGGAGAGAGTGCGAAGAGGTGGCTGATGGAATACGATGTGGAGACGTCTGAGGTTGGGCACGTTGGAAGCAGGAATCTCGGCACCGACTCCCACGGGGAGACTCCGGGGAATCAGGACAGAGGGACCCGGGAGCCTTGCTCGCGGTTCTCTGACGGTTAACGTGAGGGTCCAGTCGGCGGTTCGGACGGGCAATGTTCGCGTTCATGTCGAGAGGGCGAGAATACAAGGCTAGGGGTGGACCTCTGAGGCTCGGCTCAGGCCCCATTTGGAGAATTGTGAGCAGTTTCAGGCCCCGTATCGAAGGAAGGACGTGCTGGGGCCTTGGAAAGGGGCCAGAGGGAGGGTCACAAGAACGATCCCCGGGACGAAGAGCTTGTCGTACGAGGAAACGGTCGAGGACTCTGGGTCTGCACTCGTTGGGAGTTTAGAAGGGGCAGCACGGTGACCTTGTGGATAGCACAATTGCTTCACAGCTCCAGGGTCCCAGGTTTGATTCCCGGCCTTGGGTCACTGTCTGTGCGGAGTCTGCACATCCTCCCCGTGTGTGCGTGGGTTTCCTCCGGGTGCTCCGGTTTCCTCCCACGGTCCAAAGATGTGCAGGTTAGGTGGATTGGCCGTGATAAATTGCCTTTAGTGTCCAAAATTGCCCTTAGTATTGGGTGGGGTTACTGGGTTATGGGGATAGGGTGGAGGTGTTGACCTTGGGTAGGGAGCTCTTTCCAAGAGCCGGTGCAGACTCGATGGCTGAATGGCCTCCTTCTGCACTGTAAATGCTATGTTAATCTATGTTAGCATTCATGTCGAGAGGGCGAGAATACAAGGCCAGGGATGGACCTCTGAGGCTCTGCTCAGGCCCCATTTGGAGTATCGGGAACAGTTTTGGGCCCCGTATCGAAGGAAGGACGTGCTGGAAAGGGTCCAGAGAGAGGTTCACAAGAATGATCCCGGGAATGAAGAGCTTGTCGTACGAGGAAACGGTCGAGGACTCTGGGTCTGTACTCGTTGGGAGTTTAGAAGGATGAGGGGGGGATCTTATTGAAACTTACAGGATACGGCCCAGCCTGGAGAGGACGTTTCCACATGCAGGAAAAACTAGAAGCAGAGGGGACACAATCTCAGACCGAAGGGACGATCCTTTCAAACCGAGATGAGGAGGAATTTCTTCAGCCAGAGGGAGGTGAATCTGTGGAAGTCTTTGCCGCAGGAGGCTGGGGAGGCCACATCACTGAGTGTCTTTAAGACAGAGATAGATCGGTTCTTGATTAATAAGGGGATCGGGGGTTATGGGGAGAAGGCAGGAGAATGGGGAGGAGAAAATGATTGAACGGCCTACAGCGACAGGCTCCGAGGGCGGTCGATCTGTGACGGCGATCGGGAGATTGGAGGGCGCCCCCCCCCCCCGATGCTGGTCAACGTCGATGCCCAAGATTGGGACGAGGATAAAGAGCTTACTGGACGGTCGTGGTGCCCGGCCGCGGGGGGGCGACGGGTGGACTTGCCGTTGGAGGGTAGGTTGGGGTGGGGAGGGGGGGGGGGCGAGCTTCCAGGGGGCCGCAGTGGAGGCTGTCGTCTCGCGAGGAGGTCTGTGAAGAGGTAGGGGTGCCGATCGAGAACAAGGTGGAGCGTCGATGCGAGGTGACGCATTTTGGTCGGTCTAACAGAGAGGAAATATATCGTCAGTGGCACAACTCTGGGGAAGATAGAAAGCCAGAGAGATCAGGGTGTGCAGGTAGATCTTTCATGGAGGCGACACAAGTGGACAAGGGTGTCGAGGAAGCGGGCGGAATGTTTGCCTTCACCGGACGGGGCTCGAGTGTAAAAACGCACGCCGCTGTTGTATCGAACCTTGGTAAGGCCGCACTGGGAATATTGCGCACAATTCTGGGTCGCCGCACTACCAGCAGGATGTGGGGGCTTTGGGGAGGGTGCAGAGGAGGTTGACCAGGATGTTGCCCGGGTCTGGAGGGTGTTCGCCTCGCGGAGGGGCCGAATAGACTCGGACTGTTTTCATTAGAACGACGGAGGTCGAGGGGGCGACCTGATAGAGGTCTGCAAGATTATGGAGGGGCGCGGACAGAGTGGATGGGCGGGAACTCTTCCCCAGGGTGGAGGGGGTCAGTCACCAGGGGGCACAGGTTTAAGGTGCGTGGGACAAGGTTGAGAGACGGGCGAGGCAGGTTTTTCTACGCAGAGTGCCTGGAACGCGTTGCCAGGGGAGGTGGTGGAGGCAGACGCATTATAACGGCGTTCAAAAGGCATCTCGACAAACACGTGGACAGGATGGGTATGGAGGTACATGGTACCAGGAGGTGCTGAGGGCTTTGGCAAAGGTTGGTATGGTGGCCGGTACAGGCTGGGAGGGCCGAAGGGCCTGTTCCTGTGCTGTCTTGCCCCTTGTTCTTTGTCTGGGAGGTGGGGGGGGGGGGGTTGGAGGTAAAATGGGGCCTTGAGGCGTTTTACCAAACAAGAGAACGAAGGAAATTACAGCCCAGGGACAGGCTCCCAGCCTGCGCCCATCCACATCCTTTATCCAAACCTGTCGCCGATTTTCCAAGGATCGACTTCCCTCTGTTTCCCCCCCCCCCCTCCGGGACGTGGCCCAGTTCGGAGCCGCCCCCACCCCCCCCCCGGACGGGGATGTGGGCTCTTTTCGGGTGGGGGGTTCCCCCCGAGGGTGGCAGGGGGGAGGACGGGACGGGGTTCGCGAAGGGGGCGGCGGCGGGGGGGGGGTTGTCAGCGATCGGCCAATGTTCGGAGGCTCTCTAACGTAAGGTTCCCCGGACGTGGGGCTGAAGCAGAGGTGGGCGTGGGACGGACGAAGGGGCCAGTCTGTGGGGGGTGCTCTTGTTGTCCTTCCGTTCTTGCCGGCCTGATATTCGGGCCTGGTTGCTGTTGCTACCAGCGTTGAAGGTGGTGCGTGGGGATGGCGGATAGCTGGGGGGCGTTTCGCAGGATGCCCTGGGAGAGTTGTGGTGCCCAAATGAGTGGCGGATATGGGTGGCGAGCTCGGTGCCCATGTACATAGATCCCTGAAAGATGCCACCCAGGTGGAAGGATGTAGCAGGTTACAGAGGGACATAGATAAGCTGCAGAGCTGGGCTGAGAGGTGGCAAATGGAGTTTAATGCAGAGAAGTGTGAGGTGATTCACTTTGGAAGGAATAACAGGAATGCGGAATATTTGGCTAATGGTAAAGTTCTTGAAAGTGTGGCTGAGCAGAGGGATCTAGGTGTCCATGTACATAGATCCCTGAAAGTTGCCACCCAGGTTGAGAGGGTTGTTCAGAAGGCCTATGGAGTGTTGGCCTTTATCGGTAGAGGGATTGAGTTCCGGAGTCGGGAGGTCATGTTGCAGCTGTACAGAACTCTGGTACGGCCGCATTTGGAGTATTGCGTACAGTTCTGGTCACCGCGTTATAGGAAGGACGTGGAGGCTTTGGAGCGGGTGCAGAGGAGATTTACCAGGATGTTGCCTGGTATGGAGGGAAAATCTTATGAGGAAAGGCTGATGGACTTGAGGCTGTTTTCGTTGGAGAGAAGAAGGTTAAGAGGTGGCTTAATTGAGGCATACAAGATGATCAGAGGATTGGATAGGGTGGACAGTGAGAGCCTTTTTCCTCGGATGGTGATGTCTAGCACGAGGGGACATAGCTTTAAATTGAGGGGAGATAGATATAGGACAGATGTCAGAGGTAGGTTCTTTACTCAGAGAGTAGTAAGGGTGTGGAATGCCCTGCCTGTAACAGTAGTGGACTCGCCAACACTAAGGGTATTCAAATGGTCATTGGATAGACATATGGACGATAAGGGAATAGTGTAGATGGGCTTTAGAGTGGTTTCACAGGTCGGCGCAACATCGAGGGGCCGAAGGGCCTGTACTGCGCTGTAATGTTCTATGTTCTATATTTGGGGCATCAGAACGAGAGAGAAGCTGAGGTGGTAGTCTTTGCCTCCGATGGCCCGGAGGTGGGATCGCACTGTGCCCGTTTGACTCGGAGCTGCCGAAGGCGGGGGTGAGCGACGTGGCAGAGATCACCATAAGTAGAGTGGAGACGGGTTCCCCACAAGAGCTGATCCAACTTGCCAACTCCCGACGTTAGGATCACTCTTGGGTAGGCCTGAAGGGGCTGGTTTAGCTCACTGGGCTGAGTCGCTGGCTTTGAAAGCAGACCACGGCAGGCCAGCAGCACGGTTCGATTCCCGTACCAGCCCCCCCCCCGAACAGGCGCCGGAATGTGGCGACTAGGGGCCTTTCATATTGCCTCCTCGTGACAATAAGTGATTTTCAATATGTGGACTTGTTGGCCCCGTTGATGGCGAGGACGTTCAATGAGGCCAGGGAAGGAGGGACTCTACCCCCGACGATGTCGGAGGCGACGATATCGCTAATTTTGAAGAGGGGCAAAGATCCGTTGCAGTGCGGGTCCTATAGACCCATTTCATTATTGAACGTGGACGCCAAGTTGCTGGCAAAGGTACTGGCATCGAGGATAGAGGACTGTGTCCCGGGGGTGGTGCACGAAGATCAGACAGGGTTCGTAAAAGGGAGACAACTGAATGTTAACGTGCGACGGCTATTAGGGGTGATAATGATGCCCCCAGTGGAGGGGGAGGCAGAGATAGTGGCGGCAATGGACGCAGAGAAGGCATTTGATAGGGTGGAGTGGGAGTATTTATGGGAGGTGTTAAGGAGGTTTGGGTTTGGGAACGGGTTTATTCGCTGGGTTAGACTTCTTTATGGGGCTCCAACGGCAAGCGTAGTTACAGGTCGACATAGATCGGAGTATTTCCGACTATATAGGGGAACAAGGCAGGGATGCCCGCTGTCTCCATTGTTGTTCGCGTTGGCAATTGAACCTCTGGCCATGGCGTTGAGAGACTCCAGGAAATGGAGAGGGGTGATTAGAGGGGGAGAAGAGCACCGAGTCTCGTTATACGCGGATGACCTATGGTTATACGTGTCGGACCCAGCGGGGGGGATGATAGAGGTTATGCGAATTTTGAGGGGGTTCGGGGATTTCTCGGGGTATAGGCTAAACATGGGGAAGAGTGAATTATTTGTGATACACCCAGGGGACCAGAGTAGAGAGATAGAAGGCCTGCCTCTAAGGAAAGTGGAAAGAAACTTCCGATACCTGGGGATTCAGATCGCTAGGAGCTGGGGAACCTTGCACAGACTTAATCTGACACGGTTGGTAGAACAAATGGAGGACTTCAAGAGGTGGGACATGCAGCCTCTATCGCTGGCGGGCAGGGTGCAAGCAATTAAGATGATGGTCCTCCCGAGGTTCTTATTTGTATTTCAATGTCTCCCTATACTAATCACCAAGACCTTTTTTAATAAAATAGACAGGAGCATCACGAGCTTCGTGTGGGCAGGGAAAGTCCCGAGAGTAAGGAGGGGGTTCCTTCAGCGTAGTAGGGACAGAGGAGGATTGGCACTACCGAACTTGGGCGATTACTATTGGGCCGCCAATGTGGCAATGATACGTAAATGGATGATGGAGGGTGAGGGAGCGGTGTGGAAAAGACTGGAGAGAAAGTCCTGTAAAGGGACGAGCTTAGAGGCGCTGGTGACGGCGCTGCTACCGATCTCACCTAAAAAGTTTACCACGAACCCGGTGGTGGCGGCAACATTGAATATCTGGGGACAGTGGAGGCGACAGAGAGGGGTGCGGGGAGCCCTGGTGGGGTCCCCAATCAGGAACAACCATAGGTTCGCCCCAGGAAGAATGGATGGAGGATTTCCGAGCTGGTACCAGTTGGGAATTAGGAGGGTGGGAGATTTATTTATAGATGGGACGTTTGCGAGCTTGGGAGCACTGGAGGAAAAGTATAAGTTGCCCCGGGGAAATTTCTTGAGGTATATGCAGGTGAGGGCGTTTACTAGACAACAGGTGAGGGAATTTCCGTTGCTCCCGGCACAGGGGATACAGGACAGGGTGCTTTCAGGGGTGTGGGTCGGAGAGGGCAAGGTGTCAGAGATTTATAGAGAGATGAGGGAAGAGGGGGAGGAGTCGGTGGGCGAACTAAAAAGAAAGTGGGAAGAAGAATTAGGGGAGGAGATAGAGGAGGGTATGTGGGCTGATGCCCTAAGCAGGGTAAATTCCTCTTCCTCATGCGCCAGGCTTAGCCTGATTCAATTTAAGGTGCTACATAGAGCACACATAACGGGGGCAAGATTGAGCAGGTTCTTTGGAGTGGAGGACAAATGCGGGAGGTGCGGCGGGAGCCCGGCAAACCACGCACATATGTTTTGGGACTGGAGGGGTATTGGAAGGGAGTGACGGGAGTGATTTCGCGGGTGGTGAAGGCCCGGGACAAACCAGGCTGGGGGTTAGCTCTATTTGGAGTTGCGGAAGAGCCGGGAGTGCAGGAGGCGAAAGAGGCCAACGTCGTGGCCTTTGCGTCCCTAGTAGCCCGGCGCAGGATCCTACTCATGTGGAAGGAGGCGAAACCCCCCGGACTGGAGGCCTGGGTAAATGATATGGCGGGGTTCATTAAACTGGAGCAGATAAAGTTTGCCCTGAGAGGATCGGCTCAAGGGTTCACCAGGCGGTGGAAGCCATTTCTCGACTACCTAGGGGAACGTTAGAGGGAAGACTTGTGTATTGTTTAAAATTTCTGTATTGTTATTGTTGCGTTTGCTTTGTAAGAGGGGAAAAATTGTTGTTTGGGAAAAAAATTTCAATAAAACATTTAAAAAAAAAAAATAAGCGATTTTCATTTCATCTTCTACGGTTCCCAGGTTTCTCCCCCCCCCCCTCTTTTTTTGGAATAGCGGGGTGACATTCGCCGCCCTCCAATCCGTAGAGTCCAAAGAATATTGACAAATTACCACCAATGGATCCGCTATTCCTAGTTCCTGACGAGCTCCGGAGGGTAACGGTGGCGCAGTGGGTTAGCACCGCTGCCTCACGGCGCCGAGGACCCGGGTTCGATCCCGGCTCTGGGTCACTGTCCGTGTGGAGTTTGCACGTTCTCCCCGTGTCTGCGTGGGTCTCGCCCCCACAACCCAAAGATGTGCCGGGGAGGTGGATTGGCCGCGCCAAATTGCCGCTTAATTGGGAAACAAATAATTGGGGACTCTAAATTTTCAAAAAAGTACTTTGGAATGAATCTGAGGCACTGGGCTTTGTCCGCCTCCAACCCCATTAATTTCCCCCCAAACCATTTCTCTACCGATACTAATATCCGTCAACTCCTCGCTGAAACGTGTGTTGCGTCTGGTTCATTAATCACGTCTTCCTTTGTGAAGACAGAAACTTACGTAATTCTTGGACAGCACCACGGTCGGACAGCGGGTCAGCACTGTTGCTTCACAGCTCCCAGGGTCCCGGGTTCGATTCCCGGCTTGGGTCACTGTCCGTGCGGAGTCTGCACGTTCTCCCCGTGTCTGCGTGGGTTCCCTCCGGGGGCTCCGGTTTCCTCCCACAAGTCATTCTGGATTGGACATTCTGAATTCTCCCTCTTGTGTACCCGAACAGGCGCCGGAGTGTGGCGACTAGGGGCTTTTCACAGTAACTTCATTGCAGTGTAAATGTAAGCCCACTTGTGAGAATAATAAAGTTGATTGTTGTTAATGTGGCGACGAGGATATTTTCACAGTAACGTCAGTGCCGGGTTAATGTAAACCTACTTGTGACTCTAATAAAGATTATTATTAATGTGGCGACGAGGATATTTTCACAGTAACGTCAGTGCCGGGTTAATGTAAACCTACTTGTGACACTAATAAAGATTATTATTAATGTGGCGACGAGGGTATTTTCACAGTAATGTCAGTGCCGGGTTAATGTAAACCTACTTGTGACACTAATAAAGATTATTATTAATGTGGCGACGAGGGTATTTTCACAGTAACGTCAGTGCCGGGTTAATGTAAACCTACTTGTGACACTAATAAAGATTATTATTAATGTGGCGACGAGGGTATTTTCACAGTAACGTCAGTGCCGGGTTAATGTGAGCCTACTTGTGACACTAATAAAGATTATTATTAATGTGGCGACGAGGGGATTTTCACAGTAACGTCAGTGCCGGGTTAATGTAAACCTACTTGTGACACTAATAAAGATTATTATTAATGTGGCGACGAGGGTATTTTCACAGTAACGTCAGTGCCGGGTTAATGTGAGCCTACTTGTGACACTAATAAAGATTATTATTAATGTGGCGACGAGGGGATTTTCACAGTAACGTCAGTGCCGGGTTAATGTAAACCTACTTGTGACTCTAATAAAGATTATTATTAATGTGGCGACGAGGATATTTTCACAGTAACGTCAGTGCCGGGTTAATGTAAACCTACTTGTGACACTAATAAAGATTATTATTAATGTGACGACGAGGGTATTTTCACAGTAACGTCAGTGCCGGGTTAATGTAAGCCTACTTGTGACACTAATAAAGATTATTATTAATGTGGCGACGAGGGTATTTTCACAGTAACGTCAGTGCCGGGTTAATGTGAGCCTACTTGTGACACTAATAAAGATTATTATTAATGTGGCGACGAGGGGATTTTCACAGTAACGTCAGTGCCGGGTTAATGTGAGCCTACTTGTGACACTAATAAAGATTATTATTAATGTGGCGACGAGGGTATTTTCACAGTAACGTCAGTGCCGGGTTAATGTGAGCCTACTTGTGACACTAATAAAGATTATTATTAATGTGGCGACGAGGGGATTTTCACAGTAACGTCAGTGCCGCGTTAATGTAAACCTACTTGTGACACTAATAAAGATTATTATTAATGTGGCGACGAGGGTATTTTCACAGTAACGTCAGTGCCGCGTTAATGTGAGCCGACTTGTGACACTAATAAATATTATTATAAATGTGGCGACGAGGGGATTTTCACAGTAACGTCAGTGCCGGGTTAATGTAAGCCGACTTGTGACACTAATAAAGATTATTATTAATGTGGCGACGAGGGTATTTTCACAGTAACGTCAGTGCCGGGTTAATGTAAGCCTACTTGTGACACTAATAAAGATTATTATTAATGTGGCGACGAGGGGCTTTTCACAGTAACGTCAGTGCCGGGTTAATGTAAGCCTACTTGTGACACTAATAAAGATTATTATTAATGTGACGACGAGGGTATTTTCACAGTAACGTCAGTGCCGCGTTAATGTGAGCCGACTTGTGACACTAATAAATATTATTATAAATGTGGCGACGAGGGGATTTTCACAGTAACGTCAGTGCCGGGTTAATGTAAGCCGACTTGTGACACTAATAAAGATTATTATTAATGTGGCGACGAGGGTATTTTCACAGTAACGTCAGTGCCGGGTTAATGTAAGCCTACTTGTGACACTAATAAAGATTATTATTAATGTGGCGACGAGGGGCTTTTCACAGTAACGTCAGTGCCGGGTTAATGTAAGCCTACTTGTGACACTAATAAAGATTATTATTAATGTGGCGACGAGGGGATTTTCACAGTAACGTCAGTGCCGGGTTAATGTGAGCCTACTTGTGACACTAATAAAGATTATTATTAATGTGGCGATGAGGGGATTTTCACAGTAACGTCAGTGCCGGGTTAATGTAAGCCTACTTGTGACACTAATAAAGATTATTATTAATGTGGCGATGAGGGGATTTTCACAGTAACGTCAGTGCCGGGTTAATGTAAACCTACTTGTGACACTAATAAAGATTATTATTAATGTGGCGACGAGGGGATTTTCACAGTAACGTCAGTGCCGGGTTAATGTGAGCCTACTTGTGACACTAATAAAGATTATTATTAATGTGGCGACGAGGGTATTTTCACAGTAACGTCAGTGCCGGGTTAATGTAAACCTACTTGTGACGCTAATAAAGATTATTATTAATGTGACGACGAGGGTATTTTCACAGTAACGTCAGTGCCGGGTTAATGTGAGCCTACTTGTGACACTAATAATGATTATTATTAATGTGGCGACGAGGGGCTTTTCACAGTAACGTCAGTGCCGGGTTAATGTAAACCTGCTTGTGACACTAATAAAGATTATTATTAATGTGACGACGAGGGTATTTTCACAGTAACGTCAGTGCCGGGTTAATGTGAGCCTACTTGTGACACTAATAAAGATTATTATTAATGTGGCGACGAGGGTATTTCCACAGTAACGTCAGTGCCGGGTTAATGTAAGCCGACTTGTGACACTAATAAAGATTATTATTAATGTGGCGATGAGGGTATTTTCACAGTAACGTCAGTGCCGGGTTAATGTGAGCCGACTTGTGACACTAATAAAGATTATTATTAATGTGGCGACGTGTGGATTTTCACAGTAACGTCAGTGCCGGGTTAATGTAAGCCTACTTGTGACACTAATAAAGATTATTAATGTGGCGACGAGGATATTTTCACAGTAACGTCAGTGCCGGGTTAATGTAAACCTGCTTGTGACACTAATAAAGATTATTAATGTGGCGATGAGGGTATTTTCACAGTAACGTCAGTGCCGGGTTAATGTAAGCCTACTTGTGACACTAATAAAGGTTATTATTAATGTGGCGACGAGGGGATTTTCACAGTAACGTCAGTGCCGGGTTAATGTGAGCCTACTTGTGACACTAATAAAGATTATTATCATTATTAAGTGCAGGTTAGGTGGATTGGCCACGCCAAAGTTGTCCGTTAGTCTCCAAAACGGTTCGGAGGAGTTAGTGGGTGGAGATGTGGGCTTGGGGGACTCCTGCACGTGTCGACTCTGTGATGGCGCCGGCCACCTTTCACGTGGGGGGCCTGGTCCCGAGGCCCTTCCGGAAACCGGAGCGCTGGACATTCACAGGTCCCCCTCTAATCTGGCGAATGAAACACACTACTCCAGGAGCGAGGCCGAAGGAATGTTTTATAAAGGGTTTTCACGTAGTTTTCTTACTTCTGTTCTTCGAGGCCTGCGGTGGGGCCCAGGTGGAGGTGGAGGGGGGGGGGGGTGCGTGGACGAGGAAGGTGGGCGTCTCCCTGCCGCCCGCCCCCTGGGCTGGCCCGGCCGCCCAGGTGGAGGTCTCACTCTAGGTACGTGTAGCAGATGGGATTGCCAACCCGATTGGCGCCCTCGTTGCCCCGCCGATCTTTGTGGGCGCACGCGCGGTGGGCGGCCGGGTCCACGGGCTCCCCGTTGCCCCCGCCCCGGCCGTTGCCCCCGCCGTCCCCCCGGGCGTTCTCGATCCTGTGCAGCCGGGCGTCGTAGACCACCCTGCCCGTGCGCTGGCGCTCGTTGACGGGGTGCGGCTCGCCCCAGGCCCTCAGCTGCCCGCGGTGGGTCGCCGAGGGCAGGAGGATGACGGTGGAGGCGGAGGAGGAGCAGGGCGGGGCGGGAGGGTACCAGGTGCGGCGGAGGAGGCGGGGGCTGCGGGGGGCGCCGGCCGGCGGGGGGCAGCGGTCCGGGGGGCGCCCCCGGGCGGAGGCGGGGGGCTCGGGGCCGGGGGCCGGGCCCCCCCGCCCCCGGCAGGAGGCCCGGCTGGCGCAGGAGTCCGGCGAGCGGGGCGCGGGCCGCCGCGGGAAGTCGCCCGTCGGCAGGCGGCAGCGGGGGGCGCAGCTGGCGCAGGGGTCGGGCGAGCGGCCGCCCGAGCGGTCCGGCGAGCGGCTCGCCCGGCCGCCGCTGCCCCCGGGGTAGGGGCCGGGGCTGCGGGGGAGGGAGCGGTCAGCCGAGGCGGAGCTGCGGCAGGGGTCGGGGGTCAGGCAGCAGTGGGCGGGGCCCTCCGAGCCCAGGGGCGAATCCGGGGTGCAGGAGACGGAGCGGGAGGCAAAGGGCTCCGGCGTGACATGGTGGCAGCGGGGCGAGGCTCGCCCTCCCGAGCTGGATTTCGGCGAGGGGGTGGCAGGTTGGCAGGCCGACACCCGGTAGAAGGCGGGGTGCTGGCAGCGGACGCTCAGGGCGGGCGACTGGCTGCCCCGTGCCAGGCGGGTCCATCGCTCAGGGCTGCAGGGCCGCGAGCAGGCCTCACTCAGGCTCCCGCCGTGCCCACAGGCCGCGCTGCTCCGGCTCTCGGACGAGTCGTCCAGGCACCTGTACCTCTGGCAGCAGGGGTAGGAGTGCTGGTGCGGGGGGGTCTCGTTGCCCGGCAGCTCCTCCGAGCCGTCCAGGTCCTCGCAGTCCTCCTCCCGGCCCTTCAGAACCTCCGCACCGTCCGCGACGTCGTGTCCTTCGACCGACTGCAGTAAGTAGCTGTGAGAAATCTGCTTCGCGTTCTCCAAACTCTTCAACAGCCCTGGCAAACAAATAAACCTCCATTAACACAACATACACCACTAATAAAATCCCCCCACACCATCCCACAACAAACACTCCCAGGACAGGGACAGCACGGGGTTAGATACAGAGTAAAGCTCCCTCCACACTGTCCCCATCAAACACTCCCAGGACAGGTACAGCACGGGGTTAGATACAGAGTAAAGCTCCCTCTACACTGTCCCCATCAAACACTCCCAGGACAGGTACAGCACGGGGTTAGATACAGAGTAAAGCTCCCTCCACACTGTCCCCATCAAACACTCCCAGGACAGGTACAGCACGGGGTTAGATACAGAGTAAAGCTCCCTCTACACTGTCTCCATCAAACACTCCCAGGACAGGTACAGCACGGGGTTAGATACAGAGTAAAGCTCCCTCTACACTGTCCCCATCAAACACTCCCAGGGCAGGTACAGCACGGGGTTAGACACAGAGTAAAGCTCCCTCTACACTGTCCCCATCAAACACTCCCAGGGCAGGTAAAGCACAGGGTTAGATACAGTGTAAAGCTCCCTCTACACTGTCCCCATCAAACACTCCCAGGACAGGTACAGCACAGGGTTAGATACAGTGTAAAGCTCCCTCTACACTGTCCCCATCAAACACTCCCAGGACAGGTACAGCACAGGGTTAGATACAGTGTAAAGCTCCCTCTACACTGTCCCCATCAAACACTCCCAGGACAGGTACAGCACGGGGTTAGATACAGAGTAAAGCTCCCTCTACACTGTCCCCATCAAACACTCCCAGGACAGGTACAGCACAGGGTTAGATACAGTGTAAAGCTCCCTCTACACTGTCCCCATCAAACACTCCCAGGACAGGTACAGCACAGGGTTAGATACAGAGTAAAGCACCCTCTACACTGTCCCCATCAAACACTCCCAGGACAGGTACAGCACGGGGTTAGATACAGAGTAAAGCTCCCTCTACACTGTCCCCATCAAACACTCCCAGGACAGGTACAGCACGGTGTTAGATACAGAGTAAAGCTCCCTCTACACTGTCCCCATCAAACACTCCCAGGACAGGTACAGCACGGGGTTAGATACAGAGTAAAGCTCCCTCTACATTGTCCCCCATCAAACACTCCCAGGACAGGTACAGCACGGAGTTAGATAGAGGAAATCAGCCAGGGTTCCTGCTCCTGATCACTGTCCAGTGATCCCTGGGTTAGAGAGAGAGGGGAAATCAGCCAGGGTTCCTGCTCCTGATCACTGTCCAGTGATCCCTGGGTTAGAGAGAGAGGGGAAATCAGCCAGGGTTCCTGTTCCTGATCACTGTCCAGTGATCCCTGGGTTAGAGAGAGAGGGGAAATCAGCCAGGGTTCCTGCTCCTGATCACTGTCCTGTGATCCCTGGGTTAGAGAGAGAGGGGAAATCAGCCAGGGTTCCTGCTCCTGATCACTGTCCAGTGATCCCTGGGTTAGAGAGAGAGGGGAAATCAGCCAGGGTTCCTGCTCCTGATCACTGTCCAGTGATCCCTGGGTCAGAGAGAGAGAGGGGAAATCAGCCAGGGTTCCTGCTCCTGATCACTGTCCAGTGATCCCTGGGTTAGAGAGAGAGAGGGGAAATCAGCCAGGGTTCCTGCTCCTGATCACTGTCCAGTGATCCCTGGGTTAGAGAGAGAGGGGAAATCAGCCAGGGTTCCTGCTCCTGATCACTGTCCAGTGATCCCTGGGTTAGAGAGAGAGGGGAAATCAGCCAGGGTTCCTGCTCCTGATCACTGTCCAGTGATCCCTGGGTTAGAGAGAGAGAGAGGGGAAATCAGCCAGGGTTCCTGCTCCTGATCACTGTCCAGTGATCCCTGGGTTAGAGAGAGAGAGAGAGGGGAAATCAGCCAGGGTTCCTGCTCCTGATCACTGTCCAGTGATCCCTGGGTTAGAGAGAGAGGGGAAATCAGCCAGGGTTCCTGCTCCTGATCACTGTCCAGTGATCCCTGGGTTAGAGAGAGAGAGGGGAAATCAGCCAGGGTTCCTGCTCCTGATCACTGTCCAGTGATCCCTGGGTTAGAGAGAGAGGGGAAATCAGCCAGGGTTCCTGCTCCTGATCACTGTCCAGTGATCCCTGCGTTAGAGAGAGAGGGGAAATCAGCCAGGGTCCCTGCTCCTGATCACTGTCCAGTGATCCCTGCGTTAGAGAGAGAGAGGGGAAATCAGCCAGGGTTCCTGCTCCTGATCACTGTCCAGTGATCCCTGGGTTAGAGAGAGAGGGGAAATCAGCCAGGGTTCCTGCTCCTGATCACTGTCCAGTGATCCCTGGGTTAGAGAGAGAGGGGAAATCAGCCAGGGTTCCTGCTCCTGATCACCGTCCAGTGATCCCTGGGTTAGAGAGAGAGAGGGGAAATCAGCCAGGGTTCCTGCTCCTGATCACTGTCCAGTGATCCCTGGGTTAGAGAGAGAGGGAGGAAATCAGCCAGGGTTCCTGCTCCTGATCACTGTCCAGTGATCCCTGGGTTAGAGAGAGAGGGGAAATCAGCCAGGGCTCCTGCTCCTGATCACTGTCCTGTGATCCCTGGGTTAGAGAGAGAGGGGAAATCAGCCAGGGTTCCTGCTCCTGATCACTGTCCAGTGATCCCTGGGTTAGAGAGAGAGGGGAAATCAGCCAGGGTTCCTGCTCCTGATCACTGTCCAGTGATCCCTGGGTTAGAGAGAGAGAGAGGGGAAATCAGCCAGGGTTCCTGCTCCTGATCACTGTCCAGTGATCCCTGCGTTAGAGAGAGAGGGGAAATCAGCCAGGGTTCCTGCTCCTGATCACTGTCCAGTGATCCCTGCGTTAGAGAGAGAGAGGGGAAATCAGCCAGGGTTCCTGCTCCTGATCACTGTCCAGTGATCCCTGGGTTAGAGAGAGAGAGGGGAAATCAGCCAGGGTTCCTGCTCCTGATCACTGTCCAGTGATCCCTGGGTTAGAGAGAGAGGGGGGAAATCAGCCAGGGTTCCTGCTCCTGATCACTGCCCAGTGATTCCTGGGTTAGAGAGAGAGAGGGGGGAAATCAGCCAGGGTTCCTGCTCCTGATCACTGTCCAGTGATCCCTGGGTTAGAGAGAGAGAGGGGGGAAATCAGCCAGGGTTCCTGCTCCTGATCGCTGTCGGACGGCCCTTGTTATGATGTTCGGCGAAATAGGGATTTTGGAAATCTGCAATGTGTAACGATGCCCGTTGCAGTCGAATAGCCTGTTTGCACTCAGCGCATTGCAGCGACCAGGGAGCTCCCTTGGGTGAAAGATGGAGGCTGGGACATGGACCGTGGAGAGGTGCAGTGGGGGAGCAGGCCAGAGGGAGAGAGAGACTTTGCGATGAGTCGGTTAAGAATCTGACGGTCACTTACTTTTGGACGATCTTCTATGAATTCGGAAATTCCAGCAAAACCCCATGAGGCGACGGAGCCGGGGAACAGCCTGAGGGGCAAATGGGACAGTGCTGTAGTCATTTCATTGAACAGACTAAAGCTCCCTCTACACTGCCCACATCAAACACTCCCAGGACAGGTACAGCACGGGGTTAGATACAGAGTAAAGCTCCCTCTACACTGTCCCCATCAAACACTCCCAGGACAGGGACAGCACGGGTTTAGACACAGAGTAAATCTCCCTCTACACTGTCCCCATCAAACACTCCCAGGACAGGTACAGCACGGGGTTAGATACAGAGTATAGCTCCCTCTACACTGTCCCCATCAAACACTCCCAGGACAGGTACAGCACGTGGTTAGATACAGAGTAAAGCTCCCTCTACACTGTCCCCATCAAACACTCCCAGGACAGGTACAGCACGGGGTTAGATACAGAGTAAAGCTCCCTCTACACTGTCCCCATCAAACACTCCCAGGACAGGTACAGCACGGGGTTAGATACAGAGTAAAGCTCCCTCTACACTGTCCCCATCAAACACTCCCAGGACAGGTACAGCACGGGGTTAGATACAGAGTAAAGCTCCCTCTACACTGTCCCCATCAAACACTCCCAGGACAGGTACAGCACGGCGCTAGATACAGAGTAAAGCTCCCTCTACATTGTCCCCATCAAACACTCCCAGGACAGGTACAGCACGGGGTTAGATACAGAGTAAAGCTCCCTCTACACTGTCCCCATCAAACTCTCCCAGGACAGCTACAGGACGGGGTTAGATACAGAGTAATGCTCCCTCTACACTGTCCCCATCAAACACTCCCAGGACAGGTACAGCACGGGGTTAGATACAGAGTAAAGCTCCCTCGACACTGCCCACATCAAACACTCCCAGGACAGCTACAGGACGGGGTTAGATACAGAGTAAAGCTCCCTCTACACTGTCCCCATCAAACACTCCCAGGACAGGTACAGCACGGGGTTAGATACAGAGTAAAGCTCCCTCTACACTGTCCCCATCAAACACTCCCAGGACAGGTACAGCACGGGGTTAGATACAGAGTAAAGCTCCCTCTACACTGTCCCCATCAAACACTCCCAGGACAGGTACAGCACGGGGTTAGATACAGAGTAAAGCTCCCTCTACACTGTCCCCATCAAACACTCCCAGGACAGGTACAGCACGGGGTTAGATACAGAGTAAAGCTCCCTCGACACTGTCCCCATCAAACACACCCAGGACAGGGTCAGCACGGGGTTAGATACAGACTAAAGCTCCCTCTACACTGCCCACATCAAACACTCCCAGGACAGGTACAGCACAGGGTTAGATACAGAGTAAAGCTCCCTCTACACTGTCCCCATCAAACACTCCCAGGACAGGTACAGCACGGGGTTAGATACAGAGTAAAGCTCCCTCTACATTGTCCCCATCAAACACTCCCAGGACAGGTACAGCACGGGGTTAGATACAGAGTAAAGCTCCCTCTACACTGTCCCCATCAAACTCTCCCAGGACAGCTACAGGACGGGGTTAGATACAGAGTAATGCTCCCTCTACACTGTCCCCATCAAACACTCCCAGGACAGGTACAGCACGGGGTTAGATACAGAGTAAAGCTCCCTCGACACTGTCCCCATCAAACACTCCCAGGACAGGTACAGCACGGGGTTAGATACAGAGTAAAGCTCCCTCTACACTGTCCCCATCAAACACTCCCAGGACAGGTACAGCACGGGGTTAGATACAGAGTAAAGCTCCCTCTACACTGTCCCCATCAAACACTCCCAGGACAGGTACAGCACGGGGTTAGATACAGAGTAAAGCTCCCTCTACACTGCCCACATCAAACACTCCCAGGACAGGTACAGCACGGGGTTAGATACAGAGTAAAGCTCCCTCTACACTGTCCCCATCAAACACTCCCAGGACAGGTACAGCACGGAGTTAGATACAGAGTAAAGCTCCCTCTACACTGTCCCCATCAAACACTCCCAGGACAGGTACAGCACGGAGTTAGATACAGAGTAAAGCTCCCTCTACACTGTCCCCATCAAACACTCCCAGGGCAGGTACAGCACGGGGTTAGATACAGAGTAAAGCTCCCTCTACACTGTCCCCATCAAACACTCCCAAGACAGGTACAGCACGGGGTTAGATACAGAGTAAAGCTCCCTCTACACTGTCCCCATCAAACACTCCCAGGACATGTACAGCACGGGGTTAGATACAGAGTAAAGCTCCCTCTACACTGTCCCCATCAAACACTCCCAGGACAGGTACAGCACGGGGTTAGATACAGAGTAAACCTCCCTCTACACTGTCCCCATCAAACTCCCAGGACAGGTACAGCACGGTGTTAGATACAGAGTAAAGCTCCCTATACACTGTCCCCATCAAACACTCCCAGGACAGGTACAGCACGGGGTTAGATACAGAGTAAAGCTCCCTCGACACTGTCCCCAACAAACACTCCCAGGACAGGTACAGCACGGGGTTAGATACAGAGGAAAGCTCCCTCGACACGGTCCCCAGGGTGGGTAGGGCCCCTCCCCAGGTTTGACCCATTGATTCACGAGTCTCTCTCTTCCTTACTTTCCACGTCAGGTCTTGTATAGTGGCCCTCACCATCCAGATCGTGTTAATGGTGATCTGCAATGCCACAACTGTACCCAGAATGATCACGATGACCTGGCCCACATACTGGCAGCAGTCTCCCGACGCCTTCGAGCAAGGGTGGCCGTGGGTGGCCATGTTGGGGATGCGCCAGGGCAGCGTGAAGGCCATGTCTAAACTCGCTAATGGCTAAAGGCAAGGAAATCTCTCTCTGTCTCTCTCTCTCTGTCTCTCTCTCTGTCTCTCTCTGTCTCTCTTTGTCTCTCTCTGTCTCTCTCTCTGTCTCTCTCTCTGTCTCTCTCTCTCTCTCTCTGTCTCTCGCTGTCTCTCTCTCTATGTCTCTCTCTGTCTCTCTCTCTCTCTCTCTGTCTCTCTCGCTCTGTCTGTCTCGCTCTGTCTCTCTCGTTCTGTCTCTCTCTCTGTCTCTCTCGTTCTGTCTCTCTCTCTGTCTCTCTCTCTCTCTCTCTGTGTCTCTCTCTGTCTCTCTTTGTCTCTCTCTGTCTCTCTGGCTCTGTCTCTCTGTCTCTCTCTCTGCCTCTCTCTCTCTCTCTCTTTCTCTCTCTCTGTCTCTCTCTGTCTCTCTCTGTCTCTCTTTGTCTCTCTCTGTCTCTCTCGCTCTGTCTCTCTCTCTCTCTCTCTGTCTCTCTCTCTCTCTCTCTCTCTCTCTCTCTGTCTCTCTCTCTCTCTCTCTCTGTCTCTGTCTCTCTCTCTCTGTCTCTGTCTCTCTCTCTCTGTCTCTCTCTCTGTCTCTCTCTCTGTCTGTCTCTCTCTCTCTCGCTCCCTCTTCCCTCAGGGTGAGCGACTGACGTTGATTCAACACGGTCAAATTGTGATCCTCCTCCTCCCCCCCCCCCCCCCCCCCCCACCCCCCCTCCCCCCCCCACTGTGACCCCTCTGCTGGGCAATAGCCAGCCATTGTGAAATGGGATTACACGCAGGGCCTTTATAAGGAGTGCTTAAACTCAAACAGGGACAGCAACCCTCCCCCTCCTCGCCTCCCCTACCCCCGGTGCCAGTACTGAGGGAGCGCTGCACTGTCGGAGGTCGATGTACATACTCTAGGATTTGAGCGCTATAATCCAGGCCGACACTCCCCCCGGTGCCAGTACTGAGGGAGCGCTGCACTGTCGGAGGTAGATGTCTATACTCTAGGATTTGAGCGCTATAATCCAGGCCCACACTCCCCCCGGTGCCAGTACTGAGGGAGCGCTGCACTGTCGGAAGTAGATGTCTATACTCTAGGATTTGAGCTCCATAATCCAGGCCGACACTCCCTCCGGTGCCAGTACTGAGGGAGCGCTGCACTGTCGGAGGGAGATGTATATACTCTAGGATTTGAGCTCCATAATCCAGGCCAACACTCCCCCCGGTGCCAGTACTGAGGGAGCGCTGCACTGTCGGAGGGAGATGTATATACTCTAGGATTTGAGCTCCATAATCCAGGCCGACACTCCCCCCGGTGCCAGTACTGAGGGAGCGCTGCACTGTCGGAGGGAGATGTTTATACTCTAGGATTTGAGCTCCATAATCCAGGCCCACACTCCCCCCGGTGCCAGTACTGAGGGAGCGCTGCACTGTCGGGGGTAGATGTCTATACTCTAGGATTTGAGCTCCATAATCCAGGCCCACACTCCGCCCGGTGCCAGTACTGAGGGAGCGCCGCACTGTCGGAGGGAGATGTATATACTCTAGGATTTGAGCTCCATAATCCAGGCCGACACTCCCCCCGGTGCCAGTACTGAGGGAGCGCCGCACTGTCGGAGGTAGATGTATATACTTTAGGATTTGAGCTCCATAATCCAGGCCGACACTCCCCCCGGTGCCAGTACTGAGGGAGCGCTGCACTGACGGGGGTAGATGTCTATACTCTAGGATTTGAGCTCCATAATCCGGGCCGACACTCCCCCCGGTGCCAGTACTGAGCGAGCGCTGCACTGTCGGAGGGCGATGTCTATACTCTAGGATTTGAGCTCCATAATCCAGGCCGACACTCCCCCCGGTGCCAGTACTGAGGGAACGCCGCACTGTCGGAGGTAGATGTATATACTCTAGGATTTGAGCTCCATAATCCAGGCCGACACTCCCCCCGATGCCAGTACTGAGGGAGCGCTGCACTGTCGGAGGTAGATTTCTATACTCTAGGGTTTGAGCGCTATAATCCAGGCCGACACTCCCCCCGGTGCCAGTACTGAGGGAGCGCTGCACTGTCGGAGGGAGATGTCTATACTCTAGGATTTGAGCTCCATAATCCGGGCCGACACTCCCCCCGGTGCCAGTACTGAGGGAGCGCTGCACTGTCGGGGGTAGATGTCTATACTCTAGGATTTGAGCTCCATAATCCAGGCCGACATTCCCCCCGGTGCCAGTACTGAGGGAGCGCTGCACTGTCGGAGGGAGATATATATACTCTAGGATTTGAGCTGCATAATCCAGGCCCACACTCCCCCCGGTGCCAGTACTGAGGGAGCGCTGCACTGTCGGAGGGAGATGTATATACTCTAGGATTTGAGCTCCATAATCCAGGCCGACACTCCCCCCGGTGCCAGTACTGAGGGAGCGCTGCACTGTCGGAGGGAGATGTCCAAACTCTAGGATTTGAGCGCTATAATCCAGGCCGACACTCCCCTCGGTGCCAGTACTGAGGGAGCGCCGCACTGTCGGAGGGAGATGTCTATACTCTAGGATTTGAGCTCCATAATCCAGGCCCACACTCCCCCCGGTGCCAGTACTGAGGGAGCGCTGCACTGTCGGAGGTAGATGTATATACTCTAGGATTTGAGCTCCATAATCCAGGCCCACACTCCCCTCGGTGTCAGTACTGAGGGAATGCCGCACTGTCGGGGGTAGATGTCTATCCTCTAGGATTTGAGCTCCATAATCCAGGCCGACACTCCTCCCGGTGCCAGTACTGAGGGAGCGCCGCACTGTCGGAGGTAGATGTATACACTCTCGGATTTGAGCTCCGTTATCCAGCCCGACACTCCCCCCGGTGCCAGTACTGAGGGAGCGCCGCACTGTCGGAGGCAGATGTATACACTCTCGGATTTGAGCTCCGTTATCCAGCCCGACACTCCCCCCGGTGCCAGTACTGAGGGAGCGCTGCACTGTCGGAGGGTAGATGTCTATACTCTAGGATTTGAGCTCCATAATCCAGGCCCACACTCCCCCCGGTGTCAGTACTGAGGGAGCGCTGCACTGTCGGAGGGAGATGTATATACTCTTGGATTTGAGCTCCATAATCCAGGCCCACACTCCCCCCGGTGTCAGTACTGAGGGAGCGCTGCACTGTCGGAGGTAGATGTCTATACTCTAGGATTTGAGCTCCATAATCCAGGCCCACACTCCCCCCAGTGCCAGTACTGAGGGAGCGCTGCACTGTCGGAGGGAGATGTATACACTCTAGGATTTGAGCTCCGTTATCCAGCCCGACACTCCCCCCGGTGCCAGTACTGAGGGAGCGCTGCACTGTCGGAGGTAGATGTCTATACTCTAGGATTTGAGCTCCATAATCCAGGCCGACACTCCCCCCCGGTGCCAGTACTGAGGGAGCGCTGCACTGTCGGAGGGAGATGTATATACTCTTGGATTTGAGCTCCATAATCCAGGCCGACACTCCCCCCCGGTGCCAGTACTGAGGGAGCGCTGCACTGTCGGAGGGAGATGTATATACTCTTGGATTTGAGCTCCATAATCCAGGCCGACACTCCCCCCGGTGCCAGTACTGAGGGAGCGCCGCACTGTCGGAGGTAGATGTCTATACTCTAGGATTTGAGCTCCATAATCCAGGCCGACACTCCCCCCGGTGTCAGTACTGAGGGAGCGCCGCACTGTCGGAGGGAGATGTATATACTCTAGGATTTGAGCTCCATAATCCAGGCCGACACTCCCCCCGGTGCCAGTACTGAGGGAGCACTGCACTGTCGGAGGTAGATGTATATACTCTAGGATTTGAGCTCCATATTCCAGGCCGATTCTCCCCCCCGGTGCCAGTACTGAGGGAGCGCCGCACTGTCGGAGGGAGATGTCTATACTCTAGGATTTGAGCTCCATAATCCAGTCCGACACTCTCCCCGTTGCCAGTACTGAGGGAGCGCCGCACTGTCGGAGGGAGATGTCTATACTCTAGGATTTGAGCTCCATAATCCAGTCCGACACATAGAAGGGAAGATTTCCGATTCCCAGCAAAGATTGAGACAAAACCCGAGCTATGTTGACTACCATGTTGGAAGGGAGATGTTTGATTGGACATTGTATCCCATTTTTCCGTTAACCTTCTCCCCCACACCATACAAATCCTTCCCTCTCAAGGATTCTGCAAATGAACATTTCCTTGTTCGAATAATACGTCAAATAAAAGTGAATAGTTGTCTTGTCGATAATTATTTATATTTGTTGGGATCTCGGACCAGATGCCCACATTTCCCTGAGGGAGTTGAGTTCAAGTATTTCACATTGAATTTATAATAACCGTGCCCTATTGAATTGGGCCACTCGGCCCATCGAGTCTGCTCCGCCGTTCTATCCTGGCTAATATTTTCTCCTCCCCATTCTCCTGCCTTCTCCCCATAACCCCTGATCCCCTTATTAATCAAGAACCGATCTATCTCTGTCTTAAAGACACTCAGTGATGTGGCCTCCACAGCCGTCTGTGGCAAAGACTTCCACAGATTCACCTCCCTCTGGCTGAAGACATTCCTCCTCATCTCTGTTTGAAAGGATCGTCCCTTCAGTCTGAGGTTGTGTCCCCTCTGCTTCTAGTTTTTCCTACAAGTGGAAACGTCCTATCCAGGCCTGGCCGTATCCTGTAAGTTTCAATAAGATCCCCCCCCTCGTCCTTCTAAACTCCCAACGAGTACAGACCCAGAGTCCTCGACCGTTTCCTCGTACGACAAGCTCTTCGTCCCGGGGATCGTTCTTGTGAACCTCCTCTGGACCCTTTCCAGCACGTCCTTCCTTCGATACGGGGCCCAAAACTGCTCCCGATGCTCCAAATGGGGCCTGAGCCGAGCCTCAGAGGTCCACCCCTGGCCTTGTATTCTCGCCCTCTCGACATGAACGCGAACATTGCCCGTCCGAACCGCCGACTGGACCCTCACGTTAACCGTCAGAGAACCGCGAGCAAGGCTCCCGGGTCCCTCTGTCCTGATTCCCCGGTGTCTCCCCGTGGGAGTCGGTGCCGAGATTCCTGCTTCCAACGTGCCCAACCTCAGACGTCTCCACATCGTATTCCATCAGCCGCCTCTTCGCCCTCTCTCCGAGCCTGTCCGGGTCCGCCGGCTTCCTCGATACTACCTGTCCCTCTCGTACAGATCTTTGTGATCCATGTTCGATTAGACTATGTGGAAATTCTGGTCGGGAGCGGCGATCAGTGGAATGAAAAATGAAATGAAAATCGCTGATTGTCACGAGGAGGCTTCAAATGAAGTTAATGAAAAGCCCCTAGTCGCCACATTCCGGCGCCTGTTCGGCGAGGCCGGTACGGGTAGGTTACCCTCTGATAGATCTGGTACTTTGGTCAATATATCTTACGAGTCGCTGCACTCTCTATCACTCGACAGAACTTTAAAACTGAGGTTCATGCGGGAAGTAAATTTGAGCAGGTCAGTTTTCTTGCAAATAGAACATAGAACATAGAAAATACAGCACAGAACAGGCCCTTCGGCCCACGATGTTGTGCCGAACCTTTGTCCTAGATTAATCATAGATTATCATTGAATTTACAGTGCAGAAGGAGGCCATTCGGCCCTTTGAGTCTGCACTCAAAGGGCCCTTTGAGTATTGTCCAAGCAATACTCTGTGCCCTTTCTGGCTGTGATCGGGTCCCAATAATTATCGTTCATTTTATTTGACAGAAATGGCTTCCATCATTTTTTAGTATGGGGTTGGTGCTAACTTTCTCCTTGGTTCAATTGGCTCTGTTTTATCACCTTTGCTCTCGAGTCGCCAGGTATCTTTATGATACCGCCACAAGGTTCAAGTCCGAGTAATGATCAATAACTCAATACACCGATTAGTAAGAGTTAAATCAACGCACATTTATTATACACAGTAATCGCTACTCGCGCACAAATTCTACGTCTAAGCTACTTCTACAACTAACAGGCCTATACTTAACTTCGGACTGGCCCACCAGGTCAGGGGAACAAATGGCCTTTCGTTTGGGTCCTGAGTGCGGGATTCGGAGCTGGTACGGATTGGTAGCTAGGAGCGCCGATCCCGTAGCGAGCGTTGAATCAAGACTTACGGGCTTCGATGATCACTGCTCCGGTCACGGTCAATGTTGGTTCGTTGTTGCTGGGTGGCCCGGGCAGGACGCAGAGGTGAAGAGAGGTGAAGAGCGCGATTTGAACTTGGGGCTCAATTCTTATAGTCCCCAGGGGCTTCCCGTCTTTCGGGTCGGACCCTGTACCTGGTTCCAAGTGATTGGACTTTGTTCCAATCGCTTGGTTCGATTTCTCCAATGCTGGAGCGGTTCCCTGATCGAGGGGCGGTCTCGAGGTGCTCGTCCACCTCTTTTGTGTTGGCTCCTGCTGGCGCCGAGGAGTCTGGCTTGGCTTTGTGTGTCCAAAATGTTACTTATTGTTCCCGGGGACTGCTCATCAGCATGCAGATGGCTGCTACATTGTTATGGTGATGGATTGGATTGGGTTTGTTTATTGTCACGTGTACCGAGGGACAGTGAAAAGTATTTTTCTGCGAGCAGCTCAACAGATCATTAAGTCCATGGGAAGAAAAGGGAATAAAAGAAAATACATAATAGGGCAACACAAGGTCCACAATGTAACTACACAACACTGGCATCGGGTGAAGCAGACAGGGTGTAGTGTTAATGAGGTCAGTCCATAAGAGGGTCATTTAGGAGCCTGGTGACAGCGGGGAAGAAGCTGTTTTTGAGTCTGTCCGTGCGTGTTCTCAGACTTCTGTATCTCCTGCCCGATGGAAGAAGTTGGAAGAGTGAGTAAGCCGGGCGGGAGGGGTCTTTGATTATGCTGCCCACTTTCCCCAGGCAGCGGGAGGTGTAGACGTAGTCAATGGATGGGAGACGGGTCCGTGTGATGGACTGGGCGGTGTTCACGACTCTCTGGAGTTTCTTGCGGTCCTGGGCCGAGCAGTTGCCATACCATAAGACCATAAGACATAGGAGCGGAAGTCAGGCCATTCGGCCCATCGAGTCCACTCCACCATTCAATCATGGCTGATTTCAACTCCATTTACCCGCTCTCTCTCCATAGCCCTTAATTCCTCGAGAAATCAAGAATTTATCAACTTCTGTCTTAAAGACACTCAACGTCCCGGCCTCCACCGCCCTCTGTGGCAATGAATTCCACAGACCCACCACTCTCTGGCTGAAGAAATCTCTCCTCATCTCTGTTCGAAAGTGACTCTCTTTTATTCTAAGGCTGTGCCCCCGGGTCCTAGTCTCCCCTGCTAATGGAAACAACTTCCCTACATCCACCCTATCTAAGCCATTCATTATCTTGTAAGTTGCTTGAAGCAGTCCGGGCCTGTTTGAAGCAGTCCGGGCCTGTTTGAAGCAGTCCGGGCCTGCTCGTAGCTGCCCGGGCTTGTTTGAAGCAGTCCGGGCCTGTTTGAAGCTGCCCGGGCCTGTTTGAAGCAGTCTGGGACTGTTTGAAGCAGTCCGGGCATGTTTGAAGCAGTCCGGGCCTGTTTGAAGCAGACCGGGCCTGTTTGAAGCAGACCGGGCCTGTTTGAAGCAGTCCGGGCCTGTTTGAAGTAGTCCGGGCCTGTTTGAAGCAGACCGGGCCTGTTTGAAGCAGTCCGGGCCTGTTTGAAGCAGCCCGGGCCTGTTTGAAGCAGCGCGGGCCTGTTTGAAGCTGCCCGGGCCTGTTTGAAGCTGCCCGGGCCTGTTTGAAGCAGTCCGGGCCTGTTTGAAGCAGTCCGGGCCTGTTTGAAGCTGCCCGGGCCTGTTTGAAGCAGTCCGGGCCTGTTTGAAGCAGTCCTGGCCCGTTTGAAGCATCCCGGGCCTGTTTGAAGCGGTCCGGGACTGTTTGAAGCGGTCCGGGCCTGTTTGAAGCGGTCCGTGCCTGTTTGAAGCGGTCCGGACCTGTTTGAAGCTGCTCGGGCCTG